>NC_062568.1:109225000-109525000 GCF_022837055.1 Prionailurus viverrinus | reverse complement strand
TTTGAGCCCTGCATCGGGCTCTGTGCTGACAGCTCAGAGCTTGGAGCCTGCTTCAAATTCTGTGTCTTCCTCTCCCTCTGCCCCTCCCCCTCTCATGTTCTGTAATTCTCTCTGTCAAAAATAAACATTAAAAAATAATAATAATAAATAAATAAAATAAACAGTTGGAGTTCAGGAATCCCTTAATATTGGCTTTATCTTCAGTTTCTCCTTAGGAATACCTGTAAGCTCTTCTGTATCACAGAAATTTGTTTAGAATATTCCTTTTTTTCAGTTTCTTTTAAAAACAATATATCTATTATTTTGCTCTACCTCCTGCCTCCTTTCTGTCTCTCTAACTTTCTTACTCTCCACTTCCCAACTACACTCTTCAGAAATTATGTTTTCACAGCTCTTGCCATATTCTACTTTTAATAGACTGTGAGTTTCCATAGCAAATGGAACACAGAAAGAACACTTTCTCAAGGATGCCTAAAGACTCTGAATGGAGGTGAGCCCACCTCCCACCCTGCACTGACATGGCCTGGGGATCGGGTGGGGCCTTAGTATGCCCACTGATTGGGAAGACTTTGCTGCCCAGACTTTCAGTAAGTATCTCTGTCACTCTTCAGCAGCCTTTGGTTAGTCCAATGTGAACTGTCCCTTATGGCAACACTCAGCTGTACCATACAAACTGGAGATTATGTGTGTCTATATACACATCCTCATAAAAAATTTTTTTAAGTTTATATTTATTTATTTTGAGAGAAAGATAGTGGGTGTGCATGTGGAGAGGGGCAGAGAGAGAGGAAGAGAGAGAGTCCCAAGCAGGATCACCACTGTCAGTGCAGAGCCCAATGACTGAAGCTCGCTCCATCTCACAAACCATGAGATCATGACCTGAGCTGAAAACAAGTCAGATGCTGAACCAAATGAGCCACCCAGGCGCTCTTATCCTCATTATTAAGGGGGAAAGGAAGAGTTTCTGGGCCTCCACTGGTAATCCTGAGTGGACACTTGATACACAACCTCAGGATCTCTCCATGCATCACATTTTTTTTTTCAACGTTTATTTACCTTTGGGACAGAGAGAGACAGAGCATGAACGGGGGAGGGGCAGAGAGAGAGGGAGACACAGAATCGGAAACAGGCTCCAGGCTCTGAGCCATCAGCCCAGAGCCCGACGCGGGGCTCGAACTCACGGACCGCGAGATCGTGACCTGGCTGAAGTCGGCCGCTTAACCGACTGCGCCACCCAGGCGCCCCAACATCACATTTGTTTTAACATGGGGCTCTCCCCTCTCGATCCCCACCACCATTCCCTGTGAGATCAGACCTCAGTGTGACGTGGCCCTCCAAGGAACCCAGTGGGAGAATGCTCCTCACTGTCTTTGTGTAGACTGCTGGATCAGTAGGCAGTCTGGAAACAGCTCTAGGTCCCACTCCCTAACTTAACAAATTCTCTGTCTTCTCTAGACCATGGCATCCGTACCTTTGACACAGGGGGTGGTAAAGTTCTCCCATTCTCTCACCCATTCCTCAGAGTGGATGGGAGGGCCTAGGTAATGCTTGTGAAGACCTTTGTAAACTGTAATATTCTACATGCTCCATGGGCAACTGTAGTTATTACACAACCTCCCTTACTTATTCCAGAATCCTCCAGTGTCTGAGACCATCTTTGAATAAATGGCTCTGAGCCATCCTTCCTAAACACCTCTGAGGATTCTGGATTTTGTTCATTTGTTTTAACATTTTTTATCCATTATAAAAGCAACATGAATGGGAAGATGGGAAACTAGATGAGGGAAATTGGGTGGCCCCCTCAGAGGCAGACTTGAATGTGGCCCCAGGACCCACCCATTTGCTTACTTGTAGACCACGTCGCACCAGCCTTTGGTGTAGACAGAATGGGACTGAAAGCCCCGAAGCCTCTGGCTGCAAACATCCTGCTCCTGGCACTCCATCCCTGTGAGCTGGTTCATGATGACATAGGCCACAGGTTGTGTCAGCTGGGCCCTGCAGGTCTGTGATCTCGCTCCCCACTCCTTGCGGGAGACAATGGTGGGAGCTTCTGCAAGGGGACCACAGGATGGCATACAGCAAGCACTACTATTTCTTCTGCAGGCCTGGGAGCATCCCCTGGATGCCTCCACCACCCACAGCCCCCCTACTCATCTCCATAGTCTATTCTGGCTAAAAGCAGTCCCCATGCAGACTCTACATCAGCATTAGAAGTAAAGCTGTCTTGGTTTTCATACACTCCCTCATTGTATATCCTAAAGGACAAACCCCCCTCAGCCCTACCCTGGCCTGCTTTGCACTTCCCACCTCCAGAAAGTAGCCCCTGTGACACTCTGTGCTAACCATGGGACTCTGAGCTGCCATCTCTTAAAGCACCCCAGTATGAATGCATTGTCCTCACTGGCATTTTCCCTGGGTCTCTGACCTGTCTATTGTCTGGGCCTCCCCTCAGAACGGTGACTCTCTGAGGAAAGCTCTGTTTCTCTCCTCAGATTCGAGCCCTTAGGAAGTTCCCTGAGCATCAGGTACATGTCTTTCTCCCATGTGAAAATGCACTGTAGACAGGGCTGAGAGCCCTGCACAGGACCCCAGGACCCCTGAGGACTCACTTACTATCTTTATGTTGGAAGCATCTGGGAGCTTTCTGAGGGATAGGGTGTCTCTACCCTTCTACTGACAGCTGAAGACTGGGGGCCTTGTTCTTAGTCCCTGGGTTTTCCCTCCTTCCTGGAACCCACCTTTGCCTGAGGATTCATGGCAATCCATGGGAGCTTTGTGGGATTCAACCCCACCTACCAACCCAGCCCAAGTATAATTAAGTCCCAAGAAACACTTCTGGCTACCTGAGGATCCCTAGCTAACCCCAAACCACCTCACCATTTTGACCCTTGTGAATGAGCTGAGAGATGCCAACAAAAAAGTCTAGAAGCCCCTCTGATAATCCTCTGGCTTGGGTTTCATTCCAGGAGAACAGTGGGGAATCCCCTGCAAAGGAACATTGCACTTAGTGCTGGTCCTTGGAGAATACCTGGACCAGTGAAGAGGAATAGACTCGACATCCCCACCCCAAAGTCCACAGCCTCTCCACTCCCCCAAGTCCCCTGACATCTTCTAGGAAACAACACAAAAGAGAACTACAGATGTTTCTGGCTTCACCCCACCTCTGCCTCCCACATCTGCCCCAGTGAGACCTTCATGCCCTCCCAAATCCCCTCCATTCCAGGGGAATTGCCATCTCTCCTGCCCCCTCGTCTGAGCAGCTCTAGCTCTCCTGGCTCACCTACATACCTTTGTTCAGATCAGAGGGTCACATACCAAGGTGGTCATCATTATTTGGTAGTAACATGTACACATGTATCAAGCATGTATTGATCCAGACAAGGTTCTTGAAATACAGAAATTTGCAGATTGTTGTGACTGACCTCACAAACTAGATTTTTGAGATGGGATTAACTGAGGATTAGTCATCATCAACATGCCTCATTCTCCTCTGCCTGTTTAGTACCAGAGATCATAGGAGCAAAACCTACTAGAACCAGCAGTGTCACCAACATCACCTCCCACAGGGCAGCTCTATAGTTTACCAAGCACTTTCAAGAGCCTTACCAGATCTGTGGCTTAAAACACGTATATGTGATAAGCAAAGAAAATTAACCGCTCCCTCAACACAGAGGAGAAACTAAGGCTCAAAGAAGTTAAGTTACTTGTCTAAGATGCTATGGGTTTAAGCCATGGGCTTGGTTCCAACCTAGGCTGTCTGACCCAAGCTGCGTTCACTGCCACTATACTTGGTGACCTCTCCAAAGCTGTCAGATGACCTTGGATAAGTCACTACTGCAATGGAGCCCAGCTCATATCCTTGTCTGTAAGTCAAGGTCACTAAGGGCCTCCATTCTGTCCTTCTGTGAAATCATCAAGGAGCAAATTCATGACCATGAAACTAAAGCCAAGGTGTGCTGGGCAGACTGAGGAGACTACTGAGGACTGGCGCCACTCTCAGTAGGGCAGGGGACACCTGAGCTAGGCTCTAATGGGGAGCCAAGGACTGGCCAGAAGGAACAATCAGTGAGCGATAAGGAGGATGACTTACAATTAGTACGAAAAGCACTTCTGACCCAATGAAAGAAAACTCACCCCAAGCCCCAAAATCCCAAGCAGGGAAAATAAGAAGCCACAGCAGCATCCTCATGTGGTCCCAGGGTGCCAACAGGGTTAGTGTGGGCCTTGGCCCTGGAAGAGATGTCAACAGTTAACCCAGCTGTGCTCACTCCTCAAACAGGCTACCCACCCCACTGCATGGCACTCCTGCCTGCCTCTCAACCAAACTGAGAGCCAGCACCTGCCTAGAGGTCTCAGGGTCCTCAGCACAGAGCCTAACCCTCAGCAGGTGCTCAGTAAAGTTGAGGGTGCTAGCAGCTCTTGCCCAAAGTTACCCAACCAGTAGTGGCAGATCAGGATTCATACCCAGGTATGTCTCCACAGCCTCTGCCTGGAACTTTGCCACAGTCTGTCCAAGTTTTTGATGCTGGAGATTCTCAACGTGGGCCCAAGAGGTTAAACCCCAGTATCTCTGTGGTCTCTTCTAGCTGCAGGAATCTTTTTGGCTCTCTTGGGCAGAAATGAATTGCTTGCTTATGCTCAATCAAAATGAAATACCAGTTCCCCAAGATGACAACAAACATCAACTTTTCTCCTGGTTATCCTACTGAGAAATGAGAGAGGGAAGTTTCAGATAAAATGAGGTATATCATTGTCCTCCAGAGTTTTTATATTATAATCAGTAGTCCCCAGATGGAAAATGTTTAGAACCATGTTTTAAGACCTGAGCATATAGGAACTTCCTGGATCAGGACCCGCAATCTCTTGGTTAATAATACCCAGTATTCCATTCATTTGGGAAAAACTGTCACTTAAGAGGAAATGAGCCAATTGCAGATGAGAGTAGGAAACATGTGGGAAAGTGTCAGCCTTCCTCTTTAGCCAAATGAGAGGTAAGGATTAGCTTGTCCAATATGGAGCCCTGTGACTGGCCTCCCAGAAAACAGGTTGGCCTTTTGCAAAGCTATTTAGAAACCAGCAAACAATTCTGGTCAACAGAAGGTTTGGATCCTGGTCACTTGCTCATGGTACTTTCCCAACCATGAGTGTTTAAGTGGCAAATGCTGTCCTGAGCTTGTCACATCACACAGCTGAAATTACAAGGCTTGAGCCCAGCCCCTCATCACACCAGGGCAGAGACTAGTGGCACCTCCCACCCTCACCTCTAATCACAACCCTGCCTGGTGCCAGAGTTCATCTGCCTTGGTTCACACTGCTATGCATTCTGTATCCTTAAAATAAAGATGCAATAGCAGAATAAGGACCAAGTGAAACATAATCAATAGGGATTCAGAGCTAGACAGAAAGGAAAGAAATTGAGTAGAGTTAACTCCAGGACACACAACCTTGGCAGGAAAGATCCAGGCATGGTAGAACTAAACTCATTTAGTGTAATTTAAAATAGAATTTTTTTATTTGGAGGAAGAGTTCAAAAGGGAAGATCAAGGAACTTTCTCCACCATATTAATATTTTAGCCAGATAGAAGAGTCCAGTCCCTTCCAAGGGAGAGGGCTTCTCAACAAGGAACACACTCATACTCACACTCAGAAATACCTATGGGTCCCATGCTGTCCCAGCCCCACAGGTCAGGGTACAGGCAGCCCGCCCTTCATTGGCTGGCAGTTCCTTCCTTCAGACTTGGCTTCTGGCCCTGCTCTCCTCCAGCTGCCACCTCCCAGGCCTTTAGGACGCCTCTCACCAGAGGGCACTCCCTCCCTGGTAAGGGAGCACCTGGGTCCTGGCTTTCTGGATAGAAGAAGAACACCTGGGTTCCTAATAGAAGGTGAAGAGGGGACAGAGTTCTGAGGCTTCCAGGAGGCTCCGTGCAGGGCACCCAGAGTAACTGGGAGAGACCAGACTCAAACTGAGAGCAAGGCGTCACCCTGTGAATAAGCCCAGGTTCCGCCTCCCTGGGAAAGAGCATAATTGCCCAAGGCTCCCTGAGCTGCTTCCTCATCCCCAGCCTTTGGGAAGCCCAGCCAATCCAACATCTGGGAACTTCTTGGCCTTGAGTGGGTCAAACTTTGCTACCCTAAGATACGCCTTTTTGGCATATTGGTTATTCCAGGCTGGTTATTTTATAAGGAAATACACAAGAGCCATGAGAAGTTCTGAAAACCAAGAAGTCACACTTTTGTAAGAGACACTTACATGAATAGGGAAATCTCCACTTGCAAGGGTGTCTCCTTCAGCACTAGGATGCAGGTGTGACTGTCAATCTCCAGAAGCTGCTATCACTGGAGAAAGCAATAACTTATATCTGCTTAACTTTGCCCTTGTTTGCTGTACTTTTCCTGGGAACCTCCCACAACTGAATTCCTGCCCCCAACATCTTTTGTCTTTAGTTAATGATGGTATTTAAGGTGATGGCTTTGGCCATTTCAGGGAGTTACTCAGTTTTCCTGGGGCTCTGCCATGTATATATAGGAAGTATACAATTTCTTAAGCTTTCCTTGATTTTCTCCTATTAATCTGTCTCATGTCAATTTAATTTTTAGTCCATTTAATGAACTTTGAAAGGCAGAGGAAAACTTTTCATCCCCAACAAGACAGACCTGCTCCAGGAGTGTCAAGATTGTGGATGGGGGCCACTGCCCCACCCTCCTTCCACCAGGGCCACCTGCACAGGTAGGATGGAGGCAGAGGAACAGAAAGGTACATTCCAGAAGGCACAATGTTCTATCCACAATGTGGATATCCACAATGTGCTATCATCACTAGTACTTATTTTGGCCCATGCATCCACCAGCCCCACCAAGAACACCTGGTCCCTCACCCACTCCAAGCTCACTTCCCATGAGGGGAATATCTCTGCAAGGACCTGCACAGCTCTCACCTCCCAGGGGGTGGGGGCAGCCTCCTGAGACTGCAGAAAGGACCCTTCTGAGGGAATGCCCCAAATCCAGACAGGTGGCCCTTAGTGGGACTGCAGTCTTGCTCTCAGGCCTGTGGGAACTGGAAAAGCCCCCTCAAAGGGGGGTTGCACAAATAAACCACTTCTAAATGACATTCTCCCCATTTAACCGACAAGACCCAAGGCTGGGGAGAAAGGCCCCAGGAGCAGTGTGAAAGAGAGCAGGGGGCTACTTTAGCTGTAGTCTGGGATAATACTATAGGGACCCCATCAGTTTCCCAAACTTTGCTGACTTGCTGTTTCTCCTTACCTCTGCTATATCCCCACCTTGACTAGTAATAAAGTTCTTGCAATGAGAAGCTCACCTCTGGGGCATCCAGTTCCACAGTTGAGGAGACTGGTCCCCTTCTGCAGGTGGGCCTGCAAATGAGAACGTCAGGGATGGGATTGGAATCTTGGCTGGTGAAGGAGGGATGGGAATACTAGGCAGTGGCTGCCAAGAGGAAGCAAGTAGCACCCAGGCAGCGAATACTTAGGGCTAAGGGGCCCATTCTGTATGATGGCATCAGGAGGGAGAAAGAATGTGGGCTGTCCCTCTCTGGTTCTGTGCATTTAGGACTAAAATGCTAAGTTCTGAATGACTCAGGTCCAGTTATGCTCCCCAGCCACACTCACTTCTCTTGGCCAGAGCAGCTCCTTTCCTGAATGTTCTCTGAACATAGTTGTCTCAGGGAAAAGTTCTTGTGTGACTGCATGGTGAGCTGAACTAGCCACTTTTTTTCATGTAGCACCATTTCAAGTATATTGAAAGAACAATTAACAGCCAACCCATGGATATTCATATATGTGTGTGTGTGTGTATCTATCTATCTATCTATCTATCTATATATATGTATATATCTCAGACATCTCAAAAATGAACAGAGTGTACCTTTTACTTCAAGGAAAACAACGAATGAAATTTGTTAGCAATAATGAAATTGGAGCTTTCAAACAAAAATTAGACTTTTGGAAAATTTGTGTTGGCTATCATGAGTTTGACAGTCTCCCAATACTTTAAGACTTTTCTGATAAGATCAGTGATATTAATTTATCTGATTTATATATGTACATATTAAAGATTGAAATGTGTCAGCATTTGGAAAGTGTGGATAACTCAGTGAATCAATATTTTTCAGTGACCAATATATGAACTTACAAAATGATGCCTGAATAAAGACCCATTCAAATTTCACAATAGACAATGGATTTCAATGTAACAGAATACAAAGGACTCATTGATATGGTTTCAGATTCTACATTGCAACTAACCTTAAGAAACCTCTACTTGTTGAGTTTTGGTGTCTTATCAAAGAAGAATATCCACACTGATTTTTAAAGACTATTAATATATTCCTCCCCTTTCCAACTACTTATCTGTGTAAGGTTGGATTTTCTTCATATCTTCAACCAAAACAACACAGAAAACATATTGAATGCAGAAATGAATATGAGAATTCAGGAGTCTTCTTTTAACTCATGCATTAAAGAGGTATACAAAAATGTAAAAAGTGATACCACCCATTTGCTTTGAAAAATATTTTTCATTTAAAAATGTGTCAATATGGGTTTAGTACACTAGTGTAAGTGAATCAGTATTTTGACTTTAAAATTTCTGATATTATACGTATTAATACACATAACCCACATAAACAAAAATTCTTTGGTATCTTCAATATTTTTTTTAGTGTAAAAGGGTCTTGAGAGCCAAAAGTGTAAGAATTGGGATCCAAGGAATGTCATGGGCTGACCTGTAGCTGGTAGGCCACAAGGGGGCAGCATGCTGTGCAGTAATTCTAAACGGGCCTCCCCACATCCCTGTCCACTGCACCTCCCACTTCTTTTCTTTCCTTTTCTGCACTCTCCTGGGAGGCACAACCTCTCAATTACAGGAAGTAATCTTCTAAGCGTGCGTTCCGTCAAAACCAAGGCAGGCACGTATAATTCTGCAAATGTTTATCAGATGTCTCAAATGCAAAGCTTATCATCCAGGACTGGGTAAATATGAGAATCCCTGCTCTCGAGGAGTTAATAATCTGGTGAGGTAGGCTGAGTCATAGGATCAGCGTCTAGGGTGATAAGGGATATGCCTAATCTCAAGGCATAATTTGCATAAACGAGCATATTTTTCCTGAAGGCAAAGCTGGAAGATACTGGACTGTATTTCCAGGGCAGTACAGGTCAGCTAGGCAGTGATTCTTCCAGTAAGAGACTCTTGGGTTCTCTGATTCAGAAGAGTACTTGACCTGATCGGGCAACAAGTCCAAATAGGACTGACTGTCGCCAATTTGCAGCTGCTGCCTCAGGGTCATTTTCAGGGAGTGACCTGGGGACTGTGAATTGAAATCCTGGGCCCAAGGCCCTCCCTACCTTGCAAGCCCTCTGAACTGTCTTGCAAGCAGGTGAGCTCCAGGTGAGACCAGTAGCCTCTGAGGCTGAAGTCACACATTTCCCATTCTTGGTCAGCTTTCATCCATTTTTTGTTCATAGCAAGTCTCCCCAAGATGGGGTGCATGGGCCCCATAATGGGAAGGAACTAACCAGCTGTGCCCCCACTGCACCACCCGCAGGCCTCCAATGGAGGCTTCATGGTGCAATGACCTAGGGTTTGCTCACCAAGTGGCCAGAGCAGGGCTTGTCACCAGGTAGGCACCCATGAAGGATACATTCTGCCATGGGGCCTGGGGTGGAGTACTAAGAGCTCTACTGCGGGCTCTTAAGTCTTCAGTCTTAGAGGAACCCTGGGATGGGGTCAGGTGAAAAGTCTTTCAAATTGGCTGCTCTTAACAACCTTTATTCTAGCAGCTGTTTAGAACCAGGTAAAAGTTCTATAGATGTCTAGAGGGCTTCACCTGGAAAGACAATGGGTTTCCTATTCCGAACATGGCAGTGCAGCAGCCTCAGTCTGAGTGTGTTGGTGGCAAGGAGAGGAGTAAAAAAGAAAGTTGAAGAGGAGAAAGAAGGTGAGGGTAGGCAACCAGGAGTAGGAGGAAGAGGGAGAGAGCAAGGGAGGGAAAGAAAGGGACAGAGAAAGGACAGATTGAAGGGGGAGGGAAGGAGGAGAGAAAGAGGGAGGAAGGAAGGTAGAGAGGGAGACTGGTTCAATTCTAGCTGCTACTGACTTCAAATGCTGAGATTCAACTATAGCACTGCAGGTCATGGGGGGCATGTAGTGGTCATGGTATAGCTGGTGTGGGGTTTGGAACCTTGGTAGCTTGGGTTTGAATTCAAATTATAACAGAGAAAGAGCTCCCTATGCAAGTGTGTGTGGTTCTGCCTTTTGGGCTTGGTGGCTTCCCCTTTCTGCCCAAGGAGCAGGAGGGTGAGGTAGTGTCATGCACACACTAATAAGGCACACACACAGAATTGTGTCTTTCCACGATGTCAGCTTTATTCGATCATAAAGCAAAGTTAATCACTATTATAAAGCAATTTCAGGGTTCCAAATTCAATGACATTTCACCAAGTGATTAAACTTGGCTTCTTACCCAACACAGAGAGCAGAACATAAGACAAACCATACAACAAACAAGATGACAAAAGTGTAGAAGCCAGTCTGTGGGCATGCAGTCCTCTGGCCTTGGTCCGGTCCAGGACAGTTCATGCCACTTATTGCTTATTATGTTTAAGCAGTGAAGGATCGCAGTTCTGTTTGAGGATCAATTGGGCAGAGCCTTCAGCAGTAGCTGCCTTTTTGAAGTGGTCGGACATAGAGAGGTCAAAATCCTCTCCTTTTTAAAGGGATTTAATCAGTCTTGCCCCCTCCTCTGTTTCTAATTATTGTCAGTTCTGGGGTGTCAGCTGATGCTGGTCCTAGCAGTACCTCCTAGCTGCAATATCTTTAACTGCTTGTGTTATTGCTTGACCCAGGCCCCTGCTTGAGTGAGAGATCCCATTTTGCTCTCTACAGGTGGAATTAGGCAGCTTTCAGGGGCCCCCCACGGCCTGGAGTCAGCAGCCACCCCAGCCCCTTCCCTTTTCTGACTTCTCACTTCTGGGCCATTCCCAGGTCGGGAAGGGGCAGGAACCCTCCCTGTAGGAGCCTCAAGGGGTCTTTTGGTCCTTCTCATTTGAGGCGGTTGCAAAGAACAAGGACTCTTATTTCCCTGGCCAGGCTGTGTGTGCTCATCCAAGACCCCGGGCTGAGGTGACCCAAAATAGGCAACCTCCTGTCACTGCTCATCTCGGTCCCAAAAATCCAGGGGTGGCCTGTGGCGGTTGTTGGCTTCCACACCCAGCCCAAATATCTTTCAGAATTGAAGTTGAGCAAAAATAGTGTGGAAAGGAATAAATAAAATTATTTCTATTTGTGGAAGGCATCCTCCTATCTAGAGAAAAATCCCAAGTACTTCACAAACAAAAATGCTAGAGTCAATAAACTAATTCTATAAAGTTGCAGAGGACAAGATAGACAAAAATCAGTTGTGTTTCTCTACACCAACAAAGACCAATTTGAAAAGGAAATTAAGAAAACAATTGCACTTACAATAGCACCCCAAACAATAAAATATCTATAAATGAACTGATTCAAGGAAGCAAAGACTTTTACAGTGAAAACTATACAACACTGCTGTAAGAGATTAGAGAAAACTAAAGAAATAGCAAGACATCCTGTGTTCACGGATTAGATTTTATGGAGTGAAGGCGGCAATACTAACCAACGGGGTCTACAGATTCAAAACAAGTCCTATGAAATGTTTTTCTTCTGTGTTTTCTAATGGAGTGAAGGGGGCAATACTAATCGACAAGGCCTGCAGATTCAAAACAAGTCCTATGAAATGTCTTTCTTCTGCATTTTCTATTGCTGTCAACCCCTTGCAGTACACTTCTCTTCAGGCATTGTGGTTTTCATCGCTTAACATGAGATTGGGTCTTTTTCACACTTTCCATTTACCTGTTGAACATTCTGAACTGATGGAATACAATTATAAGAAACACCTTAATGTCCTCCTCTGGTGATTCTCATACCTGTGTCAGCTTTGGGTCATTTTCAGATGATTGATCTGTCTCCTCATTAAGGGTCATTTCCCCTGTTGCTCTGCACACCTCAAAATCTTGGATGGAATGGCCAGTGGGAATGTTACCTTGTTTGGTTGCTGGATATTTTTGTGTTTTCTATAATCCTGAGCTTTGATCAAGGATGCATTTCAGTTACTTGGGAACAGTTTGATCATGTCTGGTGTTACTTTAATGATTTTTCAGTGGTCCTGAGCAGTGCTCAGCAGAGGGCTAATTAGGAGTTCCCAACCCTGTGGCAAGACCTCCCTGAGTCCTCCTGCCTCGTGAGTGAGGGGGGTTACTTTTTCCAGTCTATCTGTTGGCAACAGGCTGTATTTCCAGTGCTGATGTACAGGCTCTGTTCCCTCTAATCCTTTCACAAGATTGCTCCCTGACTTGCTGGAGTTGGCGCCCATGGAGGCACAGAGCAGGACTGTGCTGCACACTTAGGGCCCCCCAACAGCTCTTGCTAATTGACTTTCACAGCTCTGCCCTCCCCACCACATCGTCCTGTGGACTCGCAGCTCAGTGTCCTCAACTCCACTTAGTACACTGGGCTCCTCTTCAGTTTCCCCTCCCTGCACCTTACTTGGAAACTCTCTCAAGGCAGCACATATGTTGTGTAGGGCTTGGCTGACCTGTGTGTTTCCAAGTGTCTGGAATTGCCGTCCTCTTTTGCCTGATGCCCAGTCTCTTGGAAATCTGCATTTTGTATATCTTGTGTGGTTTTGTTGTTGTTATAGACAAGAGAGTAAATCCAGTTTCTGTGAGTCCATAATGGTGTGGTTCCCCTAAGTGAAAACCAAAGTTGGAAACCATCAATGTAAATTCTCAGTAGAGACTTTTACAGAGTAAAAGCCACAGCCCCAGTGAAAACGTAAAGCCAGAAAACCCTTAAAACATATATTTACAAATCAATGCAGGGTTGTAAGGACAGTTTTTACTTAAGCTTGAGAGCAAGCACAGGGCCCACCACCTTTTGTCCCAGAGCTGATGGTGAAAACCCATCCTTTGTCCATGTGGCCAGAGTTGCCATACCTCTTTAGAGGTGTGTCAATCTCATTAAATCGTATTCTCCTGAAAGTCTTTTAAGGAAGGCCCAAGACAAATGCTGTGGCCTGATGGGAAGTCTGGGTTTTGTCTTGAGTTTTCTGGGGATTGTTGTACAGGTAACAGCCAACCCCAACTAACTTCTCTTCTCTGGGAAGAGACACACAACAACTTCACCAAAGTTACACTTTCTTTCCTCCTAAAAGTGAACCCGTTTTCTTTACTGTCAAAAAGTAATTAGAAAACTACAAAAAGAAAAAAGGGGGGAAGAGCTATATATACCCAAAGGCTTTATTTTTATTAAAATAAAACAGAACAAAGAAATTCAACAACTTTACAGAACCAAGTTTGATCTCCAAATCCCTAACAACCAAAAAAAAAAAAAAAAAAAAAAAAAAGCATAAACTCAGCACACTTCTGTCACAAGACACACAACCAAGTTGCCCACCTTTAGGGAATTAACTGGCACAACAAAACGCAATGGAGAAACACAGAAAAACTACCTCTAGAGGTAGTATCTGTCCTGACTGGATAGCATAACCGCAATTTCCTCCCACCCCCATAGCCTCACATGCCTGACACTGAACACACACGGTCACTTGCCTCCCTGCACCCCAAAACCCTCTGCACCCACTCCCATCTCAACCATCCTCACCCCACACAAGTCTTCCTCAGACAACCCAAGCAACAGCTCTGGGACTTCCACAGCCCCAGGAATTCTACCCCCCCAGAACCACCTGATTTACATAAGGTCACGCCCCATTCATGACGCAACAGGCCTCTCTTCCCCCTCCCCTCTTCCCCAGTCGCTCTCCCTACCCCTTCCCCCCAAAACCAGCGCGGGATGATTCAGCGTGGAATTGGGAAGATCTCCATGACATTTCCAAAGCAAGGTCGTAGACCGCGCCAGGAGGAAAATGAGGCCCGACCTAGCGTGACCCACACTCTAGATGGGCGCTTGAGGGCGGAGACAAAGCCTGACCCGCAACCTCCCATGTGTCCTCCACTCAGCCCCCCGGGAAGACCACTGCACTGAGGAGGTTCGGCGCCTGGGGCCTCCTGGGACCTAACCCTAACTCTGGCCAGGGCTCTGGCCCTAAGGATGTCTGAAAGATCGGATGGGGGCCAGTGACCAACGGGAAAGATCTCCCCGTGGAAGCCACATTTTCCCCATGACATTTCCACCCCGGGATGGAGCTGTAGGAGGGGATCCTGAGACGTGGTTCAGCCTGACCACCCCCCCACCACCCCCCCGCCAAACGTTTGGCTCCTTACTTCCAACCCTAAAACTGACCCGCACCCGCGCATTGGGCCAGCCAGCACCACTACCCCCAAAAATAAATATGCAAAAATGTAAAATCTCCTTACCAAAGACAAGGTTGAAACGAACTTGAATCATTTAAATACAAACTCCGTCCTGAACGTTACTCTAAATTATCCTCTACATAAAGCAAGTGAGAAATTGAAAATGAATCACAAACTAAAAGTAAGCGAACAAGTGAACAAAAGTAGAGGAGAAGGACCATTTTGGTGCTTACTCACTAAGAATCTCCGACACTAGGAGGTAAAACATTTGAATTAAAAGAACAAACCAAACAAACGGCAAAACAAACACCAAAACGCATCAGACATTTTAAACACCGATTACCATAAGAAAGCGCGAATGCAATTGGGACAGTTCCACATTTAGGAAACAACGCAGGAAAACGAAGTCCAAAATGCACTGAAAAAGCCTCACTCTGGGAAGTATCACGTTCTTGGATTCGCTATCTCTTACCAAGAAAATGTGCTGTGTTCTCAACCCGCCCCAATACAGCCTCACAGGCCTCACACTGTGACACGGTCACTTGCCTCCCCGCACCCCCAAACCCTCTGCACCCACTCTCGTCTCAGCCATTCTCACCCCACACACGTTTTCCTCAGACAAGCCGAGCAACCCCTCGGGCATTTCCACAGCCTGTGGAATTCTACCTCCCGGAACGGCACCCACCGCGGCCTCATTTACATAAGGCCACGCCCCGTTCAGAATACAACCACCGTTTCTCTCCCCGCCCCTCTCCGCACCACCCAGCTCTACACACCCGGTCTCCCTGACCCCAGCTCCCCTCCCACCGGGATCTCAACTCTGATGCTTCTCCTCCCCCCCCCCCCCCCCCCGCCTCCTTCCTCTCCTTGCGGGTCTCCTCCGACTTCTCCCCTCCACAATGATTTGCTTACAGCTCGTCTTCCCTCTCCCAGCAGCTCCCGCCCCGCCCCCTCCGCCCGTCGGGGCGCTCACGCGGCGCCCAGCACCAGGCCGACTGCGCTCGCCTGAGAGAAACACGAGGGAGGACGTCCCCCAGCTGGAGAAGCGCCCACACACCTCGCGCTCTCTCTCTGCTCAGAGCCCGGTTTGAAGGAGACACAATGCGATGACTCCACCTGAGGGGCTCAGCCCCCAAGCCAGTCCCCCCGCGCCCCCCCCCCCCCCCCCCCGTGCCTGGACACCCGCGCTGGGGGAACCGAACGTCTGGCAGCTCTGGGCGCGCGAACCCACACCTGCGGGCTGAGAACTGCAGCGGCCTGCTTCTGCACAGGTGCGTTCGCGGGGCGGGGCCGCGGCGCCCCCTCGTGGCCGCAAGGGGGAGGCGCACCAGGATCCCTAGGTTGAGGCGAGGGAGGGTCCACGAAAACCTGCCTTGAACTCACTTAGACCCTCCCCCGCCCCCAGGGGTCACAGCAGAGGTTAGTGGGGTCCCGGCGCCCCACTCTGCCTCCGCCTTCCCTTCCTCCCCCGCTGCGCGCTTCCCTTTGGAGATTTCCGCCAGCAAAGTCCGCCTTCCGTGGGGAAAAGCCAGGTCTGGAAAACAAAGCAGCACCTGTTATGCCCAGAATTTGTGATCCCCAAAGACCACTAGGGAGCCGAGTCCGATGCAAAAGCAAAGAGCCTTTATTCGAGCTAGCTCGAGCTCAATCCCCTACCTGCACTGACGCAGCGGTGAGATACCGGGGAAAGAGAGGGAGTTTCAAAAGGACAAAGGTTTTATTGGGGCCTGGGGGCAGTTGGTGAGGTAATGGCTATGGCCTCAGCTGATTGGCTGGGGAAGGGTCCTGGGGAAGGGTCTGAGTCCTGTTAGGCAGGTGAGGGAGGGTTTACTCAAGGGGAGGAGGTGTGGTCAAGGTGAAGGACACAGAACAAGATGGAATCTGCCGGCGTAGGCCCGCCCTCTCACACCTACTCGGAAGAGTCTAGTCCTGGGGCAATTTCATGGTCCTGTCCGCGCTCTGGTTTCTGATTTGCCTTTGTCTCCCTTGTGCCTTGACGTGTATTTGACTTTTACTAAATTGCTGAAATTAGAAAAGGGCGCCTGGCTGGCCCAGTTAGTTAAGTGTTGGACTCTTGCTTTTGGCTCACGTCATGATCTCACGGTTTTGTAAGTTCGAGCCCAGCATCTGGCTCTATACTGACAGTGTGGAGCCTGCTTGGGATTCTCTGTCTCCATCTCTTACTGCCCCTTCTCCACTCGTGCTGTCTCTGTTTCTCTCAAAAATAAATAAGAATTTTTTTTAAAAACTTAGAAAAGAAAAGATTTGGGGGTAGGGGGCATCCAACATTAGTTGTCACCTGAGTTGATAGTGTGGTGGTTGGCAGAATGATGCCCCCTGCCTAGGAGGTCCCCAGTCTCATCCCAGGACCTGTGAATATGTTACATCATACAGCAAAAGGGACTCCCAGTGTTCATCCCAAGTGCCCTCCTTTATACCCGTCACCCATCTATCCCATCTCCCACACCACCTCCTTCCATCAACCCTGTTTGTTCTCTATTGTTAAGAGTCTCTTGTGGCTTGTTTCTTTTTCTTCTCTTCCCCCGCTTCCCATGTTTCCCTGTTTTGTTTCTTAAATTCCATATATGATTGAAATCATATGGTATTTGTCTTTCTCTCATTGATTTATTTCACTTAGCTCCATCCACTTTGTTACAATTGGCAAGATTTCATCCTTTTTGATGGCTACATTACACACACACACACACACACCACATCTTCTTTAGCCATTCATCAGTAGATGGACATTTGGGCTCTCTCCATAGTTTGGCTATTGTTAATAATGCTGCCGTAAATATTGGGGTGCATATACCCCTTCAAATCTGTAATTTTATATTCTTTGGTTAAATACCTAATAGTTCATAGGTATAGCTCTATTTTTCCAGATCATAGGGTATCTCTATTTTTAACTTTTTGAGGAACCTCCATACTGTTTTCCAGAGCGGCTGCACCAGTTTGCATTCCCAACAGTGCAAGAGGGTTCCACTTTCTCCGCATCCTCACCAACACCTGTTGTTTCTTGTGTTGTTAATTTTAGCCATTCTGACAGGTGTGAGGTGATATCTCATCATGGTTTTGATTTGTATTTCCCTGATAATAAGTGATGTTGAGCATGTTTTCATGTGTCTGTTAGCCTTCTGGATGTCTTCTTTGGAAAAGTGTCTATTCATATGTATGTTTTGCTCATGACTGGACCAAGCACACCCTGGCTGATGGTGTCCTTAACTGTAGGAGAGGCTCTCTGCCTTTCGCCCTCCTGCACCAGGCCACACCTGTGACTCCTGGACCCTCCAGCAGGTGTGGAGGAGTGGGGCCCAGGTCTCCTCAGCAGGTGGGATCTGCACAACAAGGGGACGGGCCCATCCTTCCTGCTGCCTGAAGGACCTTTGGAGGCTTCTCCTCTTGAGTGACTCCTGGAAGGCAAGGGTCACAAGACTGGGTACCTGGCAGAGCCCTCGGGGACTTCACCTGGAGACAAAAATGCAACAGGGTGAGTCCATTGTCAGGCCCTGCTGGTGGCTCCTTGAGCTGCAGTGAGAGCTGGGTGGTCGCAGGGCCAGGTGCTCAGTGACAGCCCGTCAGGAGGATGAGCTGAGGGGAGGGGCTGCCGTCCTGAGGAGCCTCTGGTGCCACTGGGTTAGAGTGAAAGCTTCTCCACCACCTCAGGTAATGATGGCCCTGCTCAGAGCCACTGCCCGGATCCCACACTCCCCCTTCGGAAGCCAGTTCACTCCCCAGTTCACTTAGAGCAAAATGATGGCTTCTTTGAACTCCCAGGAACAGAAGCGCCTAGCATGAAACATGCACATGTAGAAACAGCCTGTTGTAGGACAGAGAGGTCACGGTGCAGAGAAGTCCCCTGTGAAGTTCATGTCCAGCTCACTTAATGAGGAGAGGGAGGGGCAAGGCAGCTGGGCGCTCAGAGATCCCCTGAGTCTAATGCCACCTCCTACAGATGAGGGGTGGTGGGTTCACAGAGACTGAGGGGCCAGCCAAAGCCACAGGGCCAGTTAGTGACAAGCCTTGGATGAGCACTCAAGCCTTGGTCCCTTTTGCATGGCCTGGGAGAAGGCAGACGTAGCCATGGACATCACTTGGGCTGGGAGATGACTTTTTTTTCTGACCACAGGGCTCAAACTTCGTATGTGAATGAGGCACAGACATAGGCCTGCTTGACCTGTGAAACCCTTTTCTAACCTGGAAGCCCAGCATCTTCCACCTTAGCAGTGACTATTCAGATCAGGACTGGGTGGCTGGCTGTTATTTCCTCTAATAACTGACACCCGGGAGCCGTGGTACAGGGACACCTGGGACCAGATCAGGCTGCAGGTCCAAATGGGGACTGACTGTGGCAAATTTGCAGTTTCACTGCCTCAGAAAAATTTTGGGGAGGTGAGCTCCCACTACACCACTATGCAGGTGTTTGGATTCAGGCCCTGGATGCACAGGAGTGGAGCACCTTATCTAACCAAGACCTCCTGAAGGAACATGAACAGAGCATAGTGGTTTATGCAGGTCTGGGTTGCCAGGGAGCTGGAACAGGGCAAGAGTCTGCAGATTGCAGGTCACAGGAGATAGCTTTGGGGGAACAAGGGGTACGCCCATTCACAAGCCCTAGGATGGACAAATGTGCCCATTTCCCCTGTAGGCAGAGCTGGAGGATAGTGGACTTCTTAATGTGAGGCAGGAATCCTCTTATTGGTGAATCCTCCAATAAGAGACACCTGGAACCTTAACAGGACCGACTGTCACCAATTTACAACTGCTGCCTGAGTGATTTGAGTGGCTGGGCTTCCACCACCCTATAGACCATGCAGTCATTTGGAGCCAGGCATCAACTCCCCAGGCCTGGAGGTCCCCAGTGTCCAAGACCTGCTGAAGGAGTGTATACTGAGCATTAGGGCTGGCAGGGATCTGGAACAGGCAAGGGTCTATAGAGGCCAGGTCTCAGGATCCAGCTCTTGCAAGGCCAAGAGTGTGCCTAACTGCAAGCTCTACTCTCCACACATGTGCATATTACCGCTGAAGGCTGGGATGGAAGAAATTGTACTGCATTGCCAGCATCAGCACAGCCAGTTAGCTGGGTCATCCTTTATTAAGGCATACCAGGGAGACTTGATTACTGTAGGTAAGCCCAGGACACCATCAGGCAGCCAGTCCAAATGGGTACTGACAGTCTCCAGTTTAAAGCTGCCATCTCAGGAAGATTTTTAGGAAATGAGCACTGTCCACCATGAATGATATGCAAGTTTTGGGGACCAGCTTTGGCCCAACAGACCTGGAGGGCCCCAAGAGCTAAAGGACAGCTGACAGAATACATGCTACATATGCATGGGTGGCACAGGTCAGGGGAGTCTGGGATCTGAACCAGGGCATCTGTAGGGAGAGGCTAGGTTCCATTAGCGAGTTACTTGGGGGACCTGACCACTGCCTAATTCTAAGTGCTAATCTGCACAAATGTGCATATTCCCCCTGATGACACAACTGGAGGAATATGGACTGCCTTCTCATGGCAGTGTGAAATGGATTGAGATACCTTCTGGTAACAGCTGATAGCCTTGATTACTGGTAAGCCTGGGACCCCATCAGGCAGCCAGTCCAAGTGGGGGGTAACTGTGTCAGTTTAAAGGTGCCATTTCAGAAAGATTTTCAGGCAGTGGGCACTGCCCACTGTGGGGGTTCTACAGGTTGGGAAGACTGGCCTGAGCCCAACAGGTCTGGAGGGCACAGCAGCCAAACTCTGCTGGCTGACACAGTGCAGACACTCTTGAAGCACACTACTTGTCTCTCCTGGTTTAGTGTCTGAGAAGGCTGACTGAACTCCTATATCCTCTCATATCTTTACTAGCTAGACCTAACTGGCCCCGTCTGCATGTCTCCATACTTACTACCTGTATCATTTCACATATGCTTCTTGGATTTAAGGACCCTTTGGGTCTTCTTTCTCACCTCCTTCTGCTTTTTCTTCCTCCTCACCTGCTTACCTGATTCTGTCCATTCATCATTTGCTCTCTGTCAGCCAACCCACACCCATCTACTCAGTGCTTGCTGTGTGCCAGGCAGTAGGATGGGCACTAAGTATACTGAGGTCTTTAGGAATACTTGTTTACCATTATTTTTTATTTTTATTTATTTGTTTATTTTTCTTTAGGTGAGTCATCTGAACAGGAATAATCTTTTTTAAAATTTATTTATTGTTTAATTTACATCCAAGTTAGTTAGCATGTGGTGCTACAATGATTTCAGGAGTAGATTCCTTAATGCCCCTTACCATTTAGACTATCCCTCCTCCCACAACCCCTCCAGCAAGCATCTGTTTGTTCTCTGTATTTAAGAGTATCTTAGGTTTTGTCACTCTCCCTGTTTTTATATTACTTTTGCTTCCTGTCCCTTATGTTCATCTGTTTTGTATCTTAAATTCCTCATAAGAGTGAAGTCATATATTTGTCTTTCTCTGGATAATTTCGCTTAGCACAATACCCTCCAGTTCCAAGCCATATGATATTTGTCTTTCTCTATTTCCTTTAGCATAATACCCTCCAGTTCCATCCATGTAGTTGCAAATGGCAAGATTTCATTCTTTTTGATTGCCAAGTAATACTCCATTGTATATATATACATCTTCTTTATTCATTCACCCGTCGATGGACATTTGGGCTCTTTCCATACTTTGGCTATTGTCACTAGCGCTGCTAGCAACATTGGGGTGCATGTGCCCATTCAAACCGGCACACCTGTATCCCTTGGATAAACACCCAGTAGTGCAATTGCTGGGTTGTAGGGTAGTTCTATTTTTAATTTTTTGAGGAACCTCTTTTCCATTTTCCAGAGTGGCTGTACCAGTTTGCATTCCCATCAGCAGCACAAAAGAGATTCTCTTTCTCCACATCCTCGCCAACATCTGTTGTTGCCTGAGCTGTTAATGTTAACCATTCTGACAGGTGTGAGGTGGTATCTCATTGTGGTTTTGATTTGTATTTCCCTGATGATGAGTGATGTTGAGCATATTTTCATGTGTCAGTTAGCCATCTTGTTTACCGTTATTTTAAACAGCCAACTTGGGTGTCTAGGCTTTATACTGGTAACTAACACTAGTTGAATTTAAGGTAGAAAATTACTAACAGTTTTGGTTAGTTGAAATTAGTTATTTTGATTGAAGTGTGATTTAATCAATGGTGAAGATAGAATGATACTTTGATAGAACTTGTGTGGAGACTACATCTATTTCTATTTTTGTCAACTGATTTTGAAATAGCAATGGTAATATAGTAACTGGGTTCCTAAATACAAATTTATTGGCAATAAAAGAAGAGATAAAGGAAATAGAAAATTGTACTACTCTGTTCATCCCTGCTTTTGCATTACAAGTAATAATCTAATGTTAATAAAATTTAGCATTAAGGGACCATTAGGAAGAAACAAGTATTGCCTGTGACCTGATAGCTATAGGATACAATTTTAGTGACTGAAAACATTCTAAGTTTTGGGGCACCTGGGTGGCTCAGTCAGTTAAGTGTCTGACTCTTGGTTTTGGCTCAGGTCATGATCTCTCAGTTCATGAGTTTGAGCCCAGTGCAGGCTCTATGCTGACAGCGTGTACCCTGCTTGGGATTCTCTCTCTATCATTCTCTCTCTACCTTTCCTGTGCTCTCTTTTTCTCTCTCAGAATAAATAAACTTTAAAAATTGTTTAATAAAAATATCCTGTCTTTTTTATATTAGAAGTATAAATATGTGGCAAATATGCCTTCTTATCATTTGAAATGAGTGAAAGGTGAAACAAAATGGGGTGATTTATGTCAAGGGATTTTAAAATGGAGCCAGGAGGCCATTAAGGAGGTGGGCCTTATTAATGTCCTCAGTGGGTGGACCATGAACCTTTGAACAGAACCAAACTATGAATACTCCAGGGATTCTTCAGAAACACCTGCAACTTGCAAACGTAATGGACTTTTGCTCAGTGATCGTCTTAATTCTGTTTAGCTGAGATTAGTTTTCTGCCAGCAATACCAATCACAATTATTTGTAAAAAACGTATACAAGCATTTCCTTTTGTCTTTAAGAGCCCTTAACTTTTGTTCCCTAAAGGGACACAATTTGGGTTGCTACCTGAATCTGTGCTTCAAATTGCAATTATAAGACCCTAAATAAATGTTTCTATTTTACTTCAGTTCTGCCTCTTTTCTCAGTTGACAAATGGTAGTTAGTAAAGCAAGATATTATTACATCCAAATTATAAGAATAAATAATGATAGTTATTGAATGCTGTAAGAGGATGCTGACCATTCTGGAGAATTGTTACCCTTCGACATCTCCACTGTGGGTGGGGGCAAGGGAAAGTGTATGTCTTCCCCGTTTCCAAGGGACACCATCCTTGGAGGTGTTGATTAGATAGGAAAGTAGCTGCCATGCTTCTGTGATCCAGTCAGTGTCCACATCCCCTGGACCCACCGGAAGTTTTATTATCTGTTATGCCAAAGCTGCGTAAAAGTAGTCCTTTTATTTTCAGGAGGATGGAATATTTTTTTAAGAAAAGTTTTAAAGTTATGCTTAAAAATGCTTAAACACTACTCAGGTGGGTCATATTTTATACCTCAAGAGAAAGGTGATTTGTTGTAGTACACAGTGAGATAAGTGGACATGAATACAAAACAATTTTGTGTCTTTACAAAGAATTACATAGAGGGGAAAGAATGATGCTTATTAGTAAGTCTGTAGCAGTGCTATGGCAATAGTGCAGGCTGACAGTTCTTCAATCTGCCTCCCTTTTATTTATTATTATTATTATTATTTTATTTTAAGTGTTTATTTATTTATTTTGAGAGAGAGAGAGAGAGCAGGGGAGGAGTAGAGAGATAGGGAGAGAATCCCAAGCAGGCTCTGCCCCAAAGAGGGACTCAATCCCAGGACCCTGGGACCATGACCTGAGGTGAGATCCAGAGTCATGCTTAATCACATAAGCCATCCAGGTTCCCTTGACCTTGATAGTTCTTATCAATGGTTAACTGATGCTAAAGGAGATTTGGATCAGTTGGCCTGCCCTCACCTGATGTGAACACTAAGTGTGAACTTGTGTGTTTGAACACTAAGGTAGTGATTGTGTTTGGTAGGTAGTGACTGGGATTGTGAAAATATAGGAAAAGCAAAGATGTGTTGTACAATGGGTGACCCAAAGATGTAGAATATATGGAGCCTTTCTAATGTTGGCACCAAATATTTCAAGCAAGCTCTGTTAGATTCATTATCTACTATATAAGTTACAGTAGATATTGGATGGATTCTTGTATGGATTATAGGATTTGCATTTTTCCCTGTAGTTTAAACTCCACAATAAAAGTAGTACTATTCATATTCTTATTTTAATATACTTTATTGGTTATATTGGTTTTTGTTATTTTTTTAAAATTTTCCCTGCTAGTATATATGCTTAGTCACATAATTTTTATGAGTTGATGGTATTCCATTTAGAGATTTGCATTGGTGGTAAACATTTCTTAGGGACCAGAATGCTAAATGGTTTGGAGAACTAGTAGGGTTTTTGGTTTTTTTTTTTTACTTTTTAATGTTTTATTGGCTTTAAAGAAGTGCAGCTTGTTTAAACTCATTAAGAAGCAAATGGACTAAAATAGAATTGTTTCAGGCCCCAAATAAATGAATTTGAATACTCTGTGGAAAGTTTTATAAGCAATGAGTCTCTTCATTATTTAAAAAAAATTTTTTAATGTGTATTTATTTTTGAGAGAGAGAGAAAGAGACAGAGTGAGAGTGGGGTAGGGGCAGAGAAAGAGAGGGAGACACAGAATCCGAAATAGGCTCCAGGCTCTGAGCTGTCAGCACAGAGCCCAACACGGGGCTCAAACCCATGGACTGTGAGATCATGACATGAGCCAACGTCAGATGCTTAACCGAATGAGCCACCCAGGTGCCCCATGAGTCTCTTCATCATTAACAAAAAGTCTTATCCTTTTAAAGAGTAATAGATGTAGGTGTTAAGATGGCAAAGCACCTCGGGGACCCTGAATTTGTCTTGTCACTGAAACACAGCTAGATCAGCATCAAACCATTTGGAACACCTAGGAAACTGATCTGAGGATTAATGAAACATTCTGCATAACTTAAGCCACAGAACTTGGCAGGTACATGGTGTGGAGAGGTGAATTGGGGGAGAGAAAAGCCACAGAGCTGTGAGGGTAGGGAGCCCTTTTTGTGGAGGGAGAACAGAGAGAAAGAGAAAAGGGCAGGTGGTACATCAAGGTTATGAAAGAAAAGCAGTTCCCCCAAAAGTAGCTAGAAAAAAAGAGAGAAAGAGTGAAAACATTTGCAGGGGACTGGACAAGAAATCTGTTTCCCAAAACCATTGTGGGGGAGAAAGGAGAGGATTTCAATAGCATCAGTATATAAACAGTAGGGTGCAGAGTCTGAAGGTTCAGAGCTCAGGTGCTTTGGTGAGGAAGTAGGGTGAAACCCCAGCAGCAGGCATCATGGTCTCAGGAGTCCATGTGCGACATTGGAATAAGTGGTTCTCCTGCTTGGAGTGCATTTGGTAGAGGCCATATGGCTTCCCTGGGGGCAAAGGTGTCGGTAGACCCCAGAGAGTAGCCATGTTTGCTGGTATCAGGACAAAGATGCAAGAGTCCAGTGAGACCTGGCACCAGGTATGTGTTGTGATTGCCATAAACTCTGAACCTTTGCCACTGCACAATTGTGCAAACATTTCTGGGGCAGGCTGGTACCTGGCCATTGTTCAGCAAGACCCTCCCCCAGGGAATCAGCACAGGACCAAGCTGTGGGGGTCCCAGAAGTGTGGGGTTTTGAAGACACACCTATCTGAGATAAAACTCTGGAGAGAGGTACCATCTGGCAGGTGGACAGCTTGGAATGGACGGAGGTCTGAGACAGAGGAGGGGTGCTTGATCACAGGTCTATGAGAGTGCAAAGTTCCTATGCTAGAGACTAGGGAGCTGGGTGGGGGCATTTTCATCCCTGCACACACCCTGCCTGTACACCCACTTGCACTCAAACACACGGATCCACTCCAGTAAGCTAAGCAGCACCACCAAGTGGAGAACAGAACCATTACACCAAGCCCTGCCCAACTGCAACCTCCAGGCACATCCTCCAGAAGACCAGCACAAATCCTTCCACCTGCTTCATCGATGGACTATACTGTACTTTAAAGATTCAGTTCTAGGGGGCGCCTGGGTGGCTCAGTCGGTTAAGCATCCGACTTCAGCTCAGGTCATGATCTCTCGATCCGTGAGTTCAAGCCCTGCATCAGGCTCTGTGCTGACAGCTCAGAGCCTGGAGCCTGTTTCTGATTCTGTGTCTCCCTCTCTCTCTGACCCTCCCCCGTTCATGCTGTCTCTCCCTGTCTCAAAAATAAATAAACGTTAAAAAAATTAAAAAAAAAAAGATTCAGTTCTAGGGAAAACTGGGTATAACCTCATTTGGGTTTCATTGTATTTGCTGGTTCCTTCATTTGTTCATTTTCTTTGCTTATGTTTTTGCTTAAATTGTTTTCTTTGTTTTTTTCTTTCTTTCTTCCTTTCTTTTCCCTTTCTTGGATACAGAATGAGCAAATTCTTTTTTATTTTTTTAATTTTTTAAAAACTTTAATTCTATTTTCTTTATTTTATTCTACTTTACTATTTAATTTTTTTAAACTTTTTTTTCTTTCCTTTCTCTTTTTTCTGTATTCTATCAAGCTTCTTTCAACAAGCAGACTGAAACACACCAGGGATATAGCTTCCTTTATTTGATTTTATTTTGTTTTGTTTGTAATTTTTAAATTTTTATTTCTTCTTTTATTAATTTTTTTCTTCCTCCAAAGTGACAAGATGGAAGAATTCACCCTAAAAGAAAGAACAGGAAGAAATGATGGCCAGGGACTTAATCAACACAGATATATGTAAGATGTCTGAACTAGAATTTAAAACCATGATTATAATAATACTAGCTAGGGTTGAAAAAAGCATGGAAGACAACAGAGAATCCCTTTCTGTGGAGATAAAAGAATGAAAGTCTAGTCAGGCCAAAATTTAAAATGTTATAACTGAGATGCAATATCAAATCAATGCCTTGACAGCAAGGATGGATGAAGCAGAGCAGCAAATCAGTGAGATAGAAGATAAAATTATGGAAAATAATGAAGCAGAAAAAAGATGGAAACAAAGGCAAAAGATCATGATACAAGACTTAGAGAACTCAGTGACTTATTAAAAAGGAATAACATTCGAATCATAGGATGATGAAGAGAGAGAAATGGGGCAGAAGGTTTATGTGAGCAAATTATAGCAGAAAGCTTTCTTAATCAAGGGTAGCACACAGACATCAAAATCCAAGAAGCATAGAGAAGACCTATTAAATTCAACAAAAACCTACCTCACCAAGACATATCATAGTCAAATTTACAAATTACATTGACAAGGAATGAATTAAGAAAGCAGCAAGGCGGGGGTGGGGGTGGGGTAGTCAACCTACAAGGGAAGACAGATCAGGTTCGTAGCAGACCTATCCACAGAAACTCGGCAGGCCAGGAGGGATTGGCAGGATATATTCAACGTGCTGAATTGGCAAAATATGCAGCCAAGAATTCTTTATCCACCAAGGCTGTCATTCAAAATAGGAAGATAAAGACTTTCCCCAACACACAAAAACTGAAGGTGTTTGTTGTGACCACTAAACCAGCCCTGCAAGAAATTCTAAGGGGGACTCTTTGGAGAAAAGACAAAGCAAAAAAGATCAGAAGCAATAAAGACTAGAAAGGACCAGAGACCATCATCAGAAACACCAACTCTACAGATAACACAATGGCACTAAATTCATATCTTTAAATAATCACTCTGAATGTAAATAGACCAAATGCTCCAATCAAAAGACATCAGGTATCAGAATGGATAAGAAAACAAGATCCATCTATATGCTACCTACAAGAGACTCATTTCAGACCTAAAGACACCTGCAGATTGAAAGTAAGGGTATGGAGAACCATCTACCATGCTAATGGACATCAAAAGAAAGCCAGAATACCCATACTTATATCAGACAAACTAGATTTTAACACAAAGACTGTAACAAGAGATGAAGAAAGGCATCATATTATAACTAATGTGTCTATCCACCAAGAACATCTAACTTATAAATATTTATGCTCCCAACTTGAAAGCACCCAAATATATAAATCAATTAATCACAAACATAAGGAAACTCATTGATAGCAATACCATAATAGTAGGGGACTTCAACACCCCACTTACAACAATGGGGAGATCATCTAAGCAGAAAATCAACAAGGAAACAATGGCTTTAAATGACACACTGGACCAGATAGACTTAAAGATATGTTCAGTACATTTCATCCTAAAACAGCATTCTTCTCAAGTGCACATGGAATATTTACCAGAGTAGATCACATACTGGGTCACAAGTCAGCCCTCAACAAGTACAAAAAGATTGAGATCATACCATGTATATTTTCAGACCATAACACTATGAAACTTTAAATCAACCACAAGAAAAAAACTTGGAAAGACCATGAATACTTGGAAATTAAAGAACATCCTACTAAAGAATGAATGGGTTAACTAAGAAATTAAAGAGGAAATTAAAAAGTACATGGAAGCAAGTGAAAATGAAAACACAACAGTCCAAAACCTCTGGGATGCAGCAAAGACAGTCATTAGATGGAAGTATATAGCAATCCAGGCCTTCCTAAAGAAGGAAGAAAGGTCTCAAATACACAACCTAACCTTTCACCTAAAGGAACTAGGAATAGAACAGGAAATAACGCCCAAAACCAGCAGATGAAGGGAAATCATAAAGATTAGAGCAGAAACCAATGATTAAAAAAACAAACAAACAAAAAACAGATCTACAAAACCAGGAGCTGGTTCTTTGAAAGAATTAACAAAATTGATAAACTTCTAGCCAGATTTATCAAAAAGAAAAATGAAAGGACCCAAATAAAATCATGAATGAAAGAGAGGTCACAACCAACACCACAGAAATACAAACGATAATAGAATATTATGAGCAATTATATATTCTACACACATAGAGTCAGATACATCTCACAAGCACCACTCATATACACACATATATCACACCCACACACCACCATACACAACACAAATACCACAGATATACACCACACCCACACCAATTCATACCACACATACACCACACACACACAACACACCTGCCACACACACACAAATCGCACACTGAAAAACTACAGATACAGCACACACATTCCACACACACAACTCACATATACCACAGAGAAAAACATTGCATGCACAGGCCAAACACACACTACACATACACAGCATATAAACCTCACATAACCTCACATACACACAATACACAATACCACTCACATATTAGAGATATACCTCCCACATCCCACAAATATATGACAAACACTACACATATACCACAAATACACTATATACACACCACACATACAAGATGTATATTACACAAACATACATAACATACACAGAAGAGGTACACAACACAGACACCACACACTAACCACACATACAACATACACAAACACACATACGACACATAGGTCACAAAACATGCACACATATACCACAAACACAAACAACACATACACCACACACATGATATACAAACCAAACACAACACAAATAGCACACATACACTGCACAGCATACACATCACAATAACCAGACATAAAATACACATATACCACACAATCACCACACATAATGCATAGATATCTCACATACACTATACATATGACAAGCATATATTACTTAGATATACCACTCTCTCAACACACACACATAAGCTACACACTTATGCCACACATAATATATATACCTCACATACACATCACACACACACACACACTTCAAACCACGTATACACCACACAAAAAACACTTTTGACAAACACCAACCACACATACCAAACACACACCATACATATCACACACACACCACATATATCCCACAAACACCACAAATAACCATACACGGACATCACATATATACCACACACCAAAGATACATCATAAACACATGACACAATACCAAACACACAACACACAAAGAACACACTTGTAACAGACTTATACCACACATACAGCTCAGGCATGTCACATGCAACAAATGTACACCACACACACCTATGTATACACCACAATTTCACCACACTCACATGTCACACACTGCACATAAATCACACCTACTCCACACATGCACAACACTTATACTATACACATCACACACCAGACACACGTCACACACATTAGCACACATATGCCACACACACACAAACCTCACAGGCATCAAAAAAATCTATAGATACAGCACACGTTTTCCCCATATACACCACAAACATACCAAACACAGACACTCTACACTCACACCATAAGCACACCATACATACACAACATATACACCACACATATACCACACACACACCACTTAAACATCACACATCATACATACCATATATACCACATACACACACCACACATACACTACAAAATGTGCTCATATATGCCACACAAACCATACATATACATGAGAAGACACACAAACCAAACATGCTACTCATAGCACACATATGCCACATGCACAATTCATATGACACACACCACACATGTACCACACACAAACTACAGAAACAATGCACATACAACAATAAGCCACACGTGCATCATAATTACACCACAAACACACCACACATATATAAAACCATATGCCAAAATATACTACACATCCTACATATACAACACACTTCAACCACAATTAAACACACACACCACACACATCACACATACACCCACACATATACCTCACACATACACACCACATATGCCACATACACAAACCACACACACGCAAACACCATAAACTAGAGATGCAGCACACATGCCACACACATATACCACACATGCAGCATACATGCCATACACATACACATACAACACACACATACCACACAGGAAAACACTCTACACATGCCATACACACACTAAATATACACAATACCTACACTACATGAGACATATATGCCACACATACAAAACACACATCACACACACCTCATATACCATATAAGCACACCACACAGAAGCTTTAAAACTTACAGCCATATACCACCATCACATTCAGATACATGACACATATACCACACATGCCACACAGACACCACACAGATACCATAGACAGAAACTATAGAACTCCTCACATACATCATACACACTGTACACATACCACAACACATACCACACATACACTGCACACATCACAGACACAACACACATATACACACATATACATATACACAGATAACCCAAATGAACCATACACACAAAACATTTATACCACACAAAAACACACGACCTGTATACCACTCATACCACAAAGATACTACACAACCCACACATACACAACTTAAAGACCATACATATGCTGCAGAAACTCAACACATATATTATACACACATCACAAATAAAACACAGAAACACAACATGCAGATCACACATATACAACACACACCGCAATACACTACACATACACTACCCATACACCACATATACACAACATCCATACCACTTGTACAGTGCACTTAAACCACACATGAATGTCACTTATACTACACAGACACCATATACATGCCAAACACACACAACACACACATTATACAAACCAAAAACACACAACACACATACAACACACATGTACCACACGTTCACCACTCAAATACTGCACATATATTACACAAAACCCATACATGTATATCACTAACAGCATACATACATGGCACATACCACAGTCACTTCACACAACACGTACACCATGCATATATTACCTACATACACACCACACAAACAAAACCCATCCACCACATGGTAATCACACACTCACAACACACCACCAACATACTATGCACACCACACATGCACAAGCACTAGCCACACGTATAACACATATACATCAAACTCCACACTCACACATCACATAAACAACACACATACTTTACATACACCACACAGAAACACACATACACCTCACATACACACTGAACATACAGCACAAACACCAAACATACACAACACACACATAATAAATATACCACCAAAACATACAACATGGATACCCTGCAGACACCACACATATGACACTTGCACAAACACCACATGTGTACCAAAGGAAAGCAACACACATGCACACACGCACACACACACACACCCCCCATACATAAACCCTATACACACCACACATACCACACACACATACATACAAAACATTCAACACACACTGCACACATACAACACAGAGAAAACCCACAAACCCCACACATGCAGCACACTCAGCACACATTCACCAGACACATCACACACTGACCATATACACACTATACGTAACAAACTATGCCACACAAATGCACACTAACCTCAGATATACCAACACACAATAAACATATACAACACGTAGACATCAAACATACACTGTACACACACCACACATATGCCAAAACACAGCACAGACACAAAACACAAAACTACCATGCACAACACGCAACTACCACACACACACACACACACACACACACCACAGATAACACAAACTAGCAGAAATATCAAACATGCAGCACATACAACCACACGTACAACATACTCATCACACATTTAACACATGCACCCCATACAAAACTCACATATCACAAACCACAGTTGCCACACAAGTGCCACATACACATTCATACCACACATTCACCATATACATCATACATACATTACACACACACCACATATACAATACTCATTCACCATGTTTATACCACAAACATATCCAACATAGATCATATGTGCACCACACACTCACACTTATACTTCCTCACACAAAATGACCACATACAACACAAGTATACCAAAAAACCAACACATTCATACCACAGACACTCCACAAAGGTACCACAGGCACCAAACATACATATACAACACATATACACAATACACACACCAACATACTCTACAAACATGCCACACATATACCACACACAAACACATCACATGCACAGCACACACTATACATATATACATGAACATCACACATATACCATACAAAATCACCACACATATACCACACAGGACAGATATACCACACACACACCACACATCACACAAATACCACACCAACACAACACACACACCACATGCACCACACACACATTTATTATTATTATGCACACACACATCACTTTTACTCCACATACACACCACACATTTATTCCACACACATACAAACAACACACATACAACACGTGTATACTAACCATACACACCACACAATACACATGCACTGAATATATATCACATACACACAATATGTGTACCACACATACACTACATATGCAACGAACACACACAATGATAATTCACACTTATACCACATACAGACACAACACACATGTCACACAAACACCACACATACAACACACAATGCACATGCCACACAAATACCACACAAACACAGTAAACAAGGAGCACATACACACCGTGCACATACCACAAACAACACATACACTATACATACAGCACACATAACAACATATATACAGTACTTATGCCACACAATAATCACACAACACACAATAATTATACCACATACACACCATTTACACCACACAGACATCACACATACTTCACACACAAAATACATTACATATACGTCACATAGAAAACATACATATGTTACACACATACACACTCAACACACTCAAAGACCACACATATACAAAATACACATGCTGCTCATACACCACACATACATCACACACACAACACACATCATACACTCACCACATGTATCCATGGATATGCCACACACCTCATACATTTGCCGCATACATTTCACACACCTCAAATACAGCACACCTATACACCATACACATATATACCACACAAACACACACACCACATATACACCACACAATAACCACATATTTGTAATATTCATACACACTACACATATAACATACACTCATACACATCACATCTACATCACACACACAAACCACAAATACACCACAAACAGGACAAACCTCCACACACACTCAACATACATACAATACACACCCCATACACATACCACACACACATACACACATACACCACATATACCACACACATAATATATATATATGTATATATGTAATATACATAATATATACATAATACATAATACACATATATGTCATACATTAGCACTCATTCCAAACACAAGTACACACCCCACATACACATTAAACACAGACCACACATGTTACAAACACTCCAAACATACACCATACTTCACAAACATATACCACAAACACACACCGACACCACACAAGAACCATACACACAATACATACAACACACAAAATCATACATACCACACATCCAGGAGATAAGTACACCACACACTCCATACATATACCACACACACCTACCACACAAAATATAAGCAGATAACACACACTTCACCCGCACAACTCATATACCACCCAAACCAAACATATAACATTCATAGACTACACATATACTACACACACACAGCACATATCTATGACACATACACCACACAACCACCACACATATAATAGCAACCCACAGCACACATCACAACCCACACACACACATAATACACTTGACATACACCACACACACACATAATACACTTGATCTTAGCCAAAAGGCCGAGAAGCGATCACACACACACATAATAAACACAACACATACACTACACACACCACAGAGAATCCACACACACATAACAAAAATATTACATACAAACACATACCACAGATACAGGAAACCATCACACATACACCATGCTCATGTGCACAAGCCCTACACACAATATACATACACCAAACATAGATCATAGGTATACCACACACAACACATATATACCACACACTACACATACACTTCACAATAACACAAACCACACATACGCCACACACAAACTACATATATACTACAAAACAGACTACCATAAAAATAGCCCCTACACACACACACACACACGGTTAACAAGGCATAAAGAAATAAAAAGCCATAGGATGTACACACCCAAGTTTGGATAGACAAGATTAGGTAAATAAGATTGGGTAAACAAGGCAAAAGCTCCCAGAATAGGTAAAGTGGGGCAAATGTCCCAGTATAAGACAAAGGTATAGGAATCGGGAATCTCAGGATGAAAACATCCAAGATGAGGTAAAGAAGATTAGGTATTCAGGTTGGAAAAACCCCCCAACTTAGTACAAAGCACAAAGCTGCTTTCACTGGAAGGAGGCACCAAATTAGGTGAACAGGTAAATAGGGATGTAGACTGCTATAGAACGTCCCAGAGCAGAGCTAATTAGCAGAAGAAAGGTGCCTTATTGACCCCGAGGTAGCATGCTCTTTCTTGTCTCCTAGACCAGTTAGGTAAACGGGTGGTGCCTCACATCTGCTGTACACAACCTTCTGCCCAGTGCAAAGATTTTGTTTTGTATTAACCCAAACCCCTAGCCCCGAATATCTTCAAGACCTCCTTTCCCTCACGCCCTGAGTTATGTTCACAATTTCATTGTCTCTTTGTGCATGCCCATCACCACGTTTGTGAGCCTTCTGATCCTAATAAAAATGGAGTAAGGACCCTTACTAGGGGCTCTTGTCTTCTCTGGGAACTTTGCCTCCCTTGCATTTTTAATCCTGTGTCCTGCTTTCTTTCTGAACATGAGAGAACTCCAGACCCAGAGTCTAACACACACACACACACACACACACACACACTACCTATTTCACACACACATACACCACAGAAACACCACTCAAACACTACACATAGACCACATTCACACAGATGATACAATTACCAAGTACACTACTCATCCACAACACATGCAACACATACACTACATATGTACCACACACATGCCATAAACAAAATACATATAACATGCACACATAAGCAAAGCATACACCATGCACAAACTATATACAAACTTTCACCACACAGACACCACACAACATCACACATAAAAGACATATTTCAGACACACACCACACACACAAAAGACATGAAACACATATACCATATATACCACATGCACCACAATGTCACTAAACACACATTACACATATACCACACATATAACTCAAAATTACCAATCCTTACCATGACACACCACATATAACTTGTACACACCACATGTATACCATACACAGGACATACAAACCACACATAGCACACATATACCACACAAATATGGACACACGTTCACCACACATACATGACATATATACCACATATGTTACTAACATGCACCACATGCAACACACAAAAAATACATAAGCCACGCACTCACCACACACACCATATACGCAAGACACACAAGACTTAAAAAACACACAAACATCACATGTACATCACACACACAACATATATACCTCACACAAAACACACATATAACTTCCAAAGAGTTAAGCCTATAGCAATTTTCATTTTCTTCTACACACGGGTTTGCAAATACATATAACTTTTTAAAATAGAAATGAAACATTTATTGAGTACATATTTATTTAGCATCAGCAATGCAGGTTCTCAAGAAAAAGATGGATTGTACTCTCACAAAACAGAAGAAAACAATTTTCCATCTCCAGGTTTCCAATCACTTGTAACTTAATGAAAACTGATGTCTGTTAGAGGATGCATTATACATAGTGTAGTTTCAAAGATTTAAGCATATGGACTTTCCCATATGCTTCTCAACATTGCTAACACTTATACCTTAATGAAAGAAATGGTACTTGAACAATGGTTTATACACAGTGCAGTGTTGAGTGAAGCATATGTTTGCAAACATGTATGACTTAATAAAAGATGTTACTTGAAAGAAGGTATATACACAGTGTAGTTTCAGAGACTTAAGCATAGAGTTATTCCCATATAATTCTACACATACATTTACAAATACTTGTATCTTAATGAAAGGATATGTTATTTTAAGGATGGTTACAGAGTCTAGTTTCAATGACTGAAGGATATGACTATTCCCATATGCTTCTATATATAATGTTACAAACATGATATTTAATAAAAGTAAATAATACTTGAAGGAAGTATTATATACAGTGTAGTTTCAATTAATTAAGCATGCAGCTATTCCCATATACTTGTCCCATATACTTGTATTTGCTGAGCACTTACATCTTAACGAAAGAAGATGTTACCTGGAAAACTGTTCATATACCATTTAGTTTCAATGAGTTAAGAATGCAGCTTTTGGGGTGCCTGGGTGGCTCAGTCAGTTGAGCATCCGACTTTGGCCAAGGTCATGATCCTGGGCTTTGTGGGTTCAACCCCACATTGGGCTTTTGCTGATGGCTCAGAGCCTGGAGCTTACTGCAGATTCTGTGTCTCCCTCTCTCTCTCCCCTCCCCCACCCAGTCTCTCTGTTTCCCAAAAATAAATAAACATTTAAAAAAATTTTTTTAAAAGAATGCAGCTTTTGCCATGGGCTGCTATACGTAAGTTTCCAAACATTTGTCTCTTAAGGAAAGATGTTAATTTTTTTTTTTTAATTTTTCTTCAACGTTTTTTATTTATTTTTGGGACAGAGAGAGACAGAGCATGAACGGGGGAGGGGCAGAGAGAGAGGGAGACACAGAATCGGAAACAGGCTCCAGGCTCTGAGCCATCAGCCCAGAGCCTGACACGGAGCTCGAACTCCCGGACCGCGAGATCGTGACCTGGCTGAAGTCAGACGCTCAACCGACTGCGCCACCCAGGCGCCCCAGGAAAGATGTTAATTTTAAGAAGGTTAATACACAGTGTATATTCAGTGAGTTAAGCATACAGTTTTTTCCATTTGGTTTACACAGAGGTTTACAAACACTTTTAATAAAAGTAGGCATTACTTGAAAGATGGCTTATACAAGTATAATTTCAATGAGATAAACACAGGGCTATTCCCAAATAGCCTTTGCAAACACAAATATCTTAATGAAAGAAAATATTACTTGAAGGAAGGTTATAAACTGTAGGTTCAATGAGTTAAGCATACAACTAGTCATATTTACTTCCACACCTTCTTTCACAAATACATATCTTAATGAAAGAACGTTACATAAAATAAGGATTATACACCATGTACTCTCAGTTAAGCATAAGGCTATTTTCATTTGCCTTTACACACAAGTTTACATATGCTTATATCATAATGAAAGAAGATATTACTTTTAAGAAGGTTTATACACAGTGTAAGTTCAATGAGTTAAGCAGAATACTATACCTAAATGCTTTTATACATACACACCTGAAACACTTGTATCTTAAAAAATTTTTTTAATGTTTATTTATTTTTGAGAGTGAGAGAGACTGAGTGTGAGAGAGGGGGGGGCAAAGATAGAGGGAGACACAGAATAAAAAACAGGCTCCAGGTTCTGAGCTGTCAGCACAGAGCCCAACACAGGGCTTGAACTCACGGACTGTGAGATCATGACCTGAGCTGAAGTCAGATGTTTAACTGACAATGAGCCACCCAGGCACCACCACTTGTATCTTAATGAAAGAAAATTTACTTGAACAGCGGTTTACACACAGTGTAGTACAACTGAGCTAAGCATATGGCTGTTCCCACATGTCCCTACACATATGTTTAAAAACATTTATAATTTAATGGAAAATGTAAGTTGAAGGGCATATTATACACAGTGCAGTTTCAATGAGGTAAACATATAGGTGTGCCCATAAGCTTCTACCTGTAGGTTTCCAGACACCTATATCTTAATGAAAGCAGATGCTAGTTGAAGGATGAAATATATACAGTGTAGTTTCAAAAAGCATATGGCTATTCCCATACGCTTCTACATATGTTTGCAAACACTTATCAAAATGATATTACTTGAATGAAGGTTTATACACAGTGTAGTTTCAATGAAATAAGCACAGGGCTATTCCCATATGTTTCTGCACATACATTTACAAACATTTGTATCTTAATAAATGGAGAAGTTAGTTGAAAGACGGTTTAAATACAATGCAGTTTCAAAGAGTTAATCATAGAGCCATTCCCTTATGCTTCTACACATACATACACACACATATATCTTAATGAAAGAGTTTACTTGAAGGACAATTTACACACAGTGTAGTTTCAGTGAATGAAGTATATACCCATTCCCACATGTTCGTACACATACATTTATAAATGCTTATGTTTAATGAAAGAGGATGTGGCTTCAAAAACACTTTGTACACAATGCAGTGTCAATGCATTAAGATATGGTTTTTCCCATATGCTTCTATACACCACTTTACAAACATACCTTAATGAAAGGAGATGTCACTTGACAGCTTATGCACAGTGTAGTTTCAAAGAGTGATCACAGGGTTCTTCTACACATGTTTTCAAACATGTATCTTAATGAAAGAAGATGTTAATTGAAAGAAGGTTTATACACAGTATAGTTTCTATGAGATAAGCACAGGGCTATTCTCCTATGCTTCTACACATAACCTTAAAGAACTTGTATCTCAATGAAAGAAAATGTTACTTGAGTATGCATTAACACAGTACAGTTCAATGAGTTAGGCATGTGGCTATTCCCATATGCTTATACCCATATGTCTCCAAAAACTTATATCCTAATGAAAGTGCTGTTACTTGGAAAGCTGTTCATGTACACTGTATGTTCAGTGAGTTAAGTATGCAGCTTTCCTATAGGCAGCTCCGTATAAGTTTCCAAGCACTTTTATCTTCATGAAAGAAGCTGTCATTTTTAAGAAGGTTTATACATAGTGTACTTTCAATACGTGAAAATATGGTTTATATACAGAAAAATTTCAATGAGATAAGCACAGGACTATACCCCTGTGCTTGTATACATACCTTTACAAAACGTATACCTAAGTGAAAGAAGACATTACTTGAACAATGGTTTATACACAGTGTAGTGTCAAAAGATGAAGAAGGAATACAGAGTCCCATGTGATTATAACATAAGTTTACAAACATTTATACCTTAATGAAAGATATTAGTTGAGGATGCATTATATACAGTGTAGTTTCAATAGGTTAGGCATATGGCTACACCCATAGGATTCTACTCATAAGTTTCTAAAAACTTGTATGTGGGGGCACCTGAGTGGCTCAGTCAGTTAAGCATCCAGCTTTGGCTCAGGTCATGATCTCTCTATTCATGAATTTGAGCCCCACATTGGGCTCTCTGCTGTCAGCACAGAGCCCACTTCAGATCCTCTCCCCACCCCTACTCTCTACCCCTTTCCCACTCACGTGTTTTCTCTCTCTCTCTCAAAATAATAAATAAAAAATTAAAAACTTGTATCTGAATAAAAGATGTTAAGTGAAGGATACATTATACACAGTGTAGTGACAATGAGTGAAGCATATTCCTGGTCATATATATATATCGATACATACTTTTATAAACACATACCTTAATGAAGGAACATGTAACTTGAAATAAGGTTTATACGCTGTGTATTTTAATGAGTTAAGCATACGGCTATTTTTTTATAGTTTTAAGTTTTTATTTAAATTCCAATTAGCTAAAACATACTGTAATATTAATTTCACAAGTAGAATTTACTGATGAATTTACATTAACACCCAGTGCTCATCACAAGTACCCTTCTTCATATCCATCACCGATTTGACCTATGCCCTCACATATCTCTCCTCCAGCAACCCTCACTTCATTCTCTATAGTTAAGAGTTGTTTTATGGTTTGTCTCTCTTTTTTCCCATGTTCATATGTTTCATTTTGTAAATTTCACATATGAGTGAAATCGTATGGTATTTGTCTTTGACTTATTTCACTTAGCAAACACTCTAGCTCCAAACAAGTCATTGAAAATGGCAAGATTTCATTTTTATGGCTGAATAATATTCTACGGTGTGTGTGTGTATGTGCCACATCTTCTTTATCCATTTATCAGTCAATGGACATTTGGGTACTTTCCACAATTTGGCTATTGTTAATGCTGCTATAAGCATATGGCTATTTCCATTTGCTTCTACACTCAAGTTTACAAACACTTACATGAAAGAAGATGTTACTTGAAAAAAGGTTTATACCTGATGTAACTTTATTGAGTTAAGCACAAGGCTATTCAAACATGCTTCTACACATACTTATGAACAATTGTATCTAAATTAAAGAAGAAGTTAGTTGAAAGATGGTTTACACTTAGTGTAGTTTCAATGAGTTAGGCATATAACTATTCCCATATGCTTCCACACACAACTTTACACTTATATCTTAATGAAAGAATATGTTACTTAAATGACAGTTTACATACCATATCGTTTCAGAGAATTCAGAATAGGGGTATTCCCATATGCTTCTACACATAACTTTACATACACTTCTATCTTAATGAAAGGAGATGTTATTTGACAGTTTTTGGACAGTGTCATTTCAATGAGTTAAGCATACAGCTATTCCCATACACTCATTTCCATATATTTCCCAACACTTATATCTGAATGAAAAATGTTAGTTGAAGGATGAATTATAACCAGTGTAGTTTCAAAGAGTTAAGCAAATGTTTCCATATGCTTCCAAACACTTGTATCTGAATGAAAGCAGCTGTCTTCTAAAGGAGTCTTCATACCCAGTGTAAATTGGGTTAAACATATGGCTACTCCCATAAGCTTCCATGCACAACCTTCTAAACACCTGTATCATAATGAAAGAAGCTAATTGAATGACAATTTACAAACAGTGTAGTTTCAGAGTTCAGCATCGGGGTATTCCCATATGCTTCTGCACATAACTTTACACACACATCTTAATGAAAGGAGATGTTACTTAACGATGGCTTATACAGTTTAGCTGCAATAAGTTAAGCATACTGCTATTCCTATACACTTGCTCCCATGTGTTTCACAACACATATCTAAATGAAAGCAGATGTTAGTTGAAGGACTCAAAATACTCAGCATAGTGTTGAAAAGTTAAACATATGGCTTATTCCCATATGCTACTGCCCATAAAGATACAAACACATATATGTCTCACTGAAAGATGTTACTTGAAAAATGCCTTATACAGAAATTTCATAAATTAAGAAAATTCTATTCCTATATGCCTCTACATATACATTTACAAATTGTTTGTAAATGAGAGAAGGTATTATTTCAAGAATCCATTATATCCAGTTTCATTGAGTTCAGTACAAAGTTACTCCAGTATGCTACTATACACTTACAAACACTTGCAACTTAATGAATGAAGAGGGTAATTGAAAAATGCACTATACACACAGTTTCAGAGTTAAGCACATGGCTATTCCCATATGCTTCCTTGCGTACCTTTATAAACACATATATCTTAAAGACATGTTACTTAAATGACCATTTATGCATGGTGTAGTGTCAAAGAGTTAAGCATATGACTATTTCCATATGCTTGTACTCATATGTTTGCAAAAATGTATATCTCGATGAAACAAGATGTTACTTGGGAAACAGTTCATTCCCACTGTAGGTTCAATCAATTATGCAAGCAGCTTTTTCCATAGGCTGCTACACATTAAGCTTCCCCACACTTGTAGCTTAATGAAAAATGCTACATATAAGAATGTTTATATACAGTGCACTTCCAGTGAGTTAAGAATACAGTTATTGTCCTTAACGTCTACACAGAAGTATGCAAACACTTCTATGTTATTGAAAGAAATTGTTACTTGAAAGAAGGACGCTTCTAACTCACTGAAAAAAAAGATATTAATTGGAATATGAATTCTATACAGTATTGTTTCACAGAGTTAAGTATATGTCACTTTTCTTATGCTTCCACACAAATGTATGGATGAAACATGTTAGTTGAAAGATTCTTTCTGGACAGTGTTTTACCACAAGGTAATGTATAAGTACTTCCATTATGCTTCCACACATATGAAGTTGTGTTGCAAACACTTCTAACTTACTGAAAGAAGGCGTTAGTTGAAAGATGCTTTCTGTACAGTGTTGTTTCAAGGAATTAAGTATATGGCACTTACCAGAGGCTTCGACACACACTTTTGAAAACATTTCCAACTTACTGAAAGAAGGCATTCATTGGAAGGTGTTTTCTACATAGCGTTTCAAAGAGTTAAGTACATTGCACTTCCCTTATGTTTCCAAACATACATTTGCAAACACTTCTAAATTACTGTGAGATGTTAGTTGACGATGCTTTCTACACAGTGCTCTTTCACAAAGTGGCGAATATGGTATTTCCTTCTAGTTACACACATGTTTTCAAGCCATTCTAACTTAGTGATAAAAGGTGCTGGTTGAAAGATGCTTTCTCCTCAGTGTTATTCCACAGTGTTGAGAATATGGCACTTTCCTTTCATTTCCACACATACATTGCAAACACTTCTAACTTGCTAAAGAAGACGTTAGTTGAAAGATCCTAGCTCCACAGTATTGTTTCACAAAATTGAGTATATGGCATATTCCATATAGTTCCACACATAATTTTTCAAACACTTCAAATTTAGTGAAAGAAGATATTAGTTTTAAGATGCTTTCTCCACAATGTTGTTTCACATAGTTGACTACATGGCACTTTCCTTACAGTTCCACACATATACTTTGAAACATTTTTAATTAGATGAAAGAAGATGTTAGTTGAAAAGGTCTTTCTCGGGGCGCCTGGGTGGCGCAGTCTGTTAAGCGTCCGACTTCAGCCAGGTCACGATCTCGCAGTCCATGGGTTTGAGCCCCACGTCAGGCTCTGGGCTGATGGCTCAGAGCCTGGAGCCTGTTTCCGATTCTGTGTCTCCCTCTCTCTCTGCCCCTCCCCCGTTCATGCTCTGTCTCTCTCTGTCCCAAAAATAAACGTTGAAAAAAAATTTAAAAAAAAGGGCTTTCTCCACAGTGCAGTTTCACAGAGTTGAGAATTTTACTTGTATACTTCCACACAAGTGTTTTCAAACAGTTCAAATGTAGTGAGAGAAGGTATTGGTTGAAAGATGCTTTCTCAGTCTTGTTTCCAAAGAGTTGAATATATGGTTCCACATACTTTATTACCAAAGGAAAGATGACCTTTAGGCCCTGAGTGCTTCGTGCTTGGCCTGCTGTGGTATGGAAGGTGAAGGAAAGCCAGTATGACTCACTCACCTGGATGATTGAGGTGCCCTCATTCTGAAAAGCAGAGAGTTTGCATATGGGCAGTATGGACAGGAAGGGGTTGCCACAGGAAGAGCACTCTCCAGGGAGAGGGAATGAACTTGTTCCAGACTCCTGAGCAATAGCCAGTGGAATGCAGTAGCTACAACTGAACTACTGCCGCCTCCATCAACTAATGGAACAAGTGGTAGGGACAAAAAAACCCCAGAAATTTCTGGCTTTTGAATAAAGAATGCAGTGTTCTTGCCAACAGGGATCCCAGGTGTAGCCTTGTACAGGGCTCCCTTTGCCTAAGCCCACAGGCCTTTCTTATTCCTGATACAATCAGGTTGATAGATTGTGCTGGGTAATTCATTCTCAACATTATCCAAATCTCATCTCTGATGAGGAACTTTGGCACTCTGTGTCTCCATTTATACAACTTTGCCCTTTTTTTGAAGAAGAGTTCTGCATGGAATAGCCAGTGTCTAAAAGTAATATCTTCTTTCAGCTAGGTAGTCTGGTGGTGTCCCTGGGATGGTGATATAGGTTTTTCATTGGGCCCTACTCAATTTTTTTTCAGAACTATGTGGCCATCCAAAACACCTAGGGTATCTGAAGGTGCCCAGGGAGAATACTTGTGGGTAGGTTAAGCCAGAGGTTAGGCCAGAGGGAGTATCTTGCCTCCTGTGTGGTACAGGAGGAAGGAAAAATAGATATCTCCTTCCTAGATTTGACCCATGCCCATTTGAAAGGCAGGACATTGACTCACCTTGTAGTCATCCCTATCCCATTGCTGCTTTTCTAAATTGGTCTCAGTTCACACACCAAAACCATGGGACTGTCACATACACAGCCAGAGTCCAAGGATTGCTGGCGAGTCTCCAGTCAGTACCTGAGCCAATAGAGGGCTCTCAGAGTCAGATGTACCAGAGGAAAGCTGGCCCTCCTCTCCCTGAGCCCTCGGTGCTTAGCAGGCTACAGTCATCTTAGGAATGGGTAGCCACATTGACTCCAGTCCCTAACTGATGACAAAAGCCTAATTTGGAAGAACATACAGTTTGTGCATGTGCAGTACACTCCAGGACCTGGTCAGCGCACAAAATTCCTTTGAAGAAATAGTGTCCCAAGTCCTCATTCTCACCACTTGATCATCAGATGGAATCACATACTTCATAGTTCAGAATCACTCCTGCTCCACTCTACTGATACGATGGTCAGAAACACACATAAAGCCAACGTTTTCCCTATCTTAAGGTAGAATATGGGCCTCTTGCTCAAAGAGGCAGCCTGTAGAGGAAGCCCACAAAACTTCTGATTCCTGAGCAAGCCAACTTGCTAATACACTGTGCTAGTCATTTCATTCTCAGCATTATTCAATTCTCATCCCTAATGAAGAACTCTGGCCATCTGTGTATCAATTTTCACCAAATTTGTTTATTACCAACCTAGGTTCCTATTGGGATCCATGCATATTTAATCTTTCAGAGTAATATCTTGTGCTAGTAAATGTCAAAAGTAGTCCAGCCCTTGTGACTGTGGGCCATGTTGAGCCAAGGGCCCCTGGCATTTTGGTTTCATGACTACATAGACATGCAGAGCCCTAGGACATTGGAAAAGGTCCAGCAGAGAACTGTTTGTATGGAGGCTGGTCCTGAGGTATTAGAGGGATCTGCCTTTGTTTCCGGGCCTAGGGAAAATTAAGCTAAACATCTCCTTTCCAGATTGATCACATTCCCACTGAATAGAAATGGTGAAAAAAATGTGGTCCAACCTGTAGCCATTCCCATCCCCTTTCTGTATTTCTGACTAAGTCTTTGTTCTCCCTTAGGAGGCATGGAGCTGACAGCCAGCACCAATGGATGGGTGGCAGGTTTTCACACTGTCCCACACTCAGTGACAGCCATCAGCATCTCATATCCCAAAGGAGAATAGCCTTCCTATCTATGAACTTGGTGCTTTGTGGAATGTGAGGGGTTGTGAAGTGGAGCTAGATTCCCTCATTGCCCTACCTGATTGAGGTGACTTAATACTGAAAAGCAGACAGTTCACACAGGAGCAGTAGGTTCCACAAGCTGGCCAGCACAGAAAAAGCCCTTTACAGGAAGATGGCACCAAGGCCAGTGTCCACACTTTTGAGCAACAGCTGGTGGCACCTCACAGCTACATCTCAGTAATGCTCACTCCATTTCCTGATGGGAAAATCAAGAAAAACAAAGCCCCAGGGCTTTCCATGTCTTTCTGAAGGAAGAAGGCAGCCCTCTTGCTGAGTTCTCAAATGGAGACTGTAGAGGGCTCTTTTGCCTAAGCCCTCAGGTGTTCTTCTTTGGAGAGCCAGGTTACCAGGAGCTGGTGCTGGGCACTTCCTTCTCCATATAACCCCCTTCCAATCTCTGAAGATATCTGGACCTCCTTCTATACCTTTAAACATCTTTGCTAATTTTTAGAACAAGGTTCTTCCTGGAATCCAATCTAAGTGTCTCAGAGTCATATCCTCTGCCTTCAACCTGGGAGTCTGGTCTAGTGTCTGTGGGAGAGATTTTCCCCACAGAGCTCCCTCTTAATTAATTAATTGGGTTTCAGAAGTATGTGACCATCCTGAGGCCCAGAGCATTTGAAGATGTGCAGCAGAGGGTGTTTGAGTATAAGTTGGACCAGAGATTTGGGGAAGGAGCTGGCCTCCTTCTGACCTGAGGGTAAATGAAGGAAGACATCTCCTTTTTGAGTTGATTCCAATCCCCAAGGACTTAGCACCCAAGAACAGTTGAGTCCTTGAATCCCCGAGTCCTTGGTGCTTAGCAGGCTATTAGTGCAATTGTGAATAATTGTACACAAGATTCTCCCCAGATTCCATCAGATCCAGTGTCTTAGAATCATAATCTTGCTATTAAGTGGGAATCTGGGAATCTGATGAGTGCATGAGAAGTTTGGGCACAGGGCCCCTTGTGGTTGGGTTTCAGAATTTGTGGACATCACCAGGCCTGGGGCATCTGCAGTAGCCCAGTGGAAGAGATTTGTGTGTAAGTCAATCCAGAAGTTTAGGGAGGAAGCTGGCCTGTCTGGGGTGAGAGGAAATTAAGAAATCTATCTCCTTCACAGATAGATGCCATTACCATTGGAGATGCAGAACTTTGGACCTTCTTTTACTCATCTCCATCCCATTGCTGCATTTCTAGCTAGGTCTCAGTTCACATTCCAGGACCATGGTGCTTTCAGTTTCACAGCCATAGTTGTATGACTGGTGGCTGGTTCCTAGTCAGTTCCTGAGCAAATTGAAGGCTCACGAGGTCTGATGTCCAGAGGAAACTGGCCTTTCTGTCCCTGAGCACACAGTGATGCTTAGCTGGCTAGGGAGGCCAGTTGGCCTTGCTCCACTCACAAATGGAGATGCTTACACTCTAAAGAGCAGCAGGTTTGCATGTGAGAAAGATACCCCAGAGCCTGGTCAGCACAGGAGGTACCTTTGGATGGAATACTGCACCAAGGCATGCTTCCAACCACTTGCCCTTCCTCCAAAGTTTATCCCTGCTACAGCTGTATCACTACTGCCCCTATGTACTGATGGCAAGGGCAGGACACATATCCAAAGCCATGACTTTCCCTCTGATTGTGAAGGAAGAATCTATGTAGCTTCTTGCTGACAGGACTCCCAGGTGTCAAAGTCCACAGGTGTTTCTTATTCCTGTATCATCCAGCTAGCTGAAGAAGACTGTGCTATTCCTGTCACTCTCTACATTATCTCATTCTTATACCTGATGCATAACTCTTGCCCTCCCTGTATCTATTTTCAGCCCTTTGCTCTATGTTCACTGTAAGCCCTCCTTGGGGTCCATTCATGTAATTGTTCAGAGTCATCATCAGACCTCAACTGGAGATTCTGGTCCATTCCTTGTGACTGGGGCATATGTTGGCCAAAGGGCCCCTGACTCTTCAGCAGGAGAGTTTTCCCTGTATGATTGTTCATCTCTGCATGAGCCTTGAAGAACTCATATTTCTGGCCCAGTAGGCCTGTGTTTTTGTTTTTGTTTTTCCAGAGACAGAACCTCAGATACCTCAGGTTTTCAAGCACCCAGAAAAGATAAGAAAAACTGTAAACTTGGAAGTTGTTACAATATCTGAATATTGTTCAGGACAAGGTCTATTTATTTTAAATGAGTGCAACCTTAATGATATATGACTATACAAGGTAACGCTGCTCTAGTACCTCCCTCTGCATTTCTTCCAGGCATGTTGCACACTGGCCAGTATCTTGACTCAGTATATCCTCATTATAGGTTATGCGTGACTTTTTGTGTGTGTGACACATCACATCATGCATAAACATTTCATGTGAGGGTACACATGTGAGGGCACTTTAATCCCCCAAACATGGGCTGGGAGAAGTGAACTGTGTAGGAGGCAAACACCAGGTGCTTCCCTAATGGGTTCTACCCTATCTGCCAATCTCTGCCTTCTGCCACTGTCCTTGGGGCTGTTATGGACAGCCAGAACTGTCACTGTTGCTACTGCTAGGTATGCTGAAGGAGGACAGTGCTGCACATGCCAATGCCATGGTTGCCATTCCATGACCACAGAGTGGCATTGCTGGGCCACTGAAGCTGCTATGGCACTGCCTGGTGAACAGGGATGTTTATACCTTGGCACCTGACCCAGAAACCTCCTTGTGGCCATGGTTTGCACTCACCACTGATGCCCGTGGTCCCATTGTCCCCTCTGTGTCCCAGATGGAAGGTAAATCCAAGTCTAAGTGCAAGTGCTTCCATTAGCAGGGGCTGGGCCGCCTTGCATCATGCCCACCTCTAACATGCCTAGGCTTGTGTGAAAATGTATTCCTGGTCATCGGCTGAGTGAGTGATTGCTCCATGGCTCCTCAGTCTCAATGGGGGCATAGTTAGACATACAGCCATGGGAAGGGAATGGCCATAAGGAGGGCCAAAGTTCAATATTTCTAATGGGAATGGGATCAAGCTGGAAAAGGACTGTGTAACTTCATGTCCCCTCAGCCCAAGAAAGGCCAGCTCCCTTCCCAGCCTTCTGGCCCAGCCTAAGTGCAATGTTCTCTTCTGGGCCCTTCCAATGCCCTAGGTCTCTGGCTGCCTGTATGGTTTTGACACCAACTTGTCAGGGGTCCTGTGGCCAAACCTATCCCACAGTCACAAGGACTGGAATAGGATCCCCAGCTGAACACTGATATTCATCTGAGAGACTACATGGATCGAACCCCAGAGAGGACCTAGTTTGAAAATAGAGCAAAGCGGTGAAAATGGATCCATGTAGGGCCAGAGTTCTTCATTAGGAATGAGAATGAGATGATGTAGAGAATGAAGGGACTAGTTCCATCTTCTAGCAAGCTGTGCACTTTTGTGGGCTTTGGTGAAGGGAGCCCCTTACAGGCTACACGTGGGAGCCCTGTCAGCTAAGGGTCTGCATTCTTCCTTCAGATAGGGAAAACCCTGGCTATGGGTGTGTCTCTTGCACTTCCTATTAGTAGACGGGCAGCAGTGATTCACCTGTGGCTGTTTGGGGCTCCCGGCTACTGGTCAAGTGGTTAGAACATGGCCTGGGTGCACTATTCCCTTAAAAGTCTCTTTGTGCCCTGACTAGGACATGGAGCATGATATGCATGCATGAACCATCTGCTCTGCAGAATGAAGGCTCCTCAGCCAGGGAACGGAGGCCAGCTGGCTACCCTTCCCCGCAATTACCCTAGCTGGCTAAACACAAAGACCCAAGGGAGAGAAGGGCCAGCTTTCCTCTGTTGTACTAGAAACTGAGAACTGTAAATTGGCTCAGGAACTGACTGTGAACTCCAGACCTATGTTTGAACCTGAGCTGTGTATCAGACACAGCCCCAAGGATCCTAGAATGTTCTAGTTTAAACAGAGCATATTATTCTGAGGCTCTTGCTCTGAATGACTCCTAGTTTGAAAAAAAGCAATAAAGTCCAGATAAGCACATGAAGGACAAAAGTTCTTCATTAGAGAAGAGAATGGGCTAATTTTAAATTAAGTGCCTACTCTTTTTGCCTGGAAGGCTGGCTGTCTGGAGAGTTAAGAGGGCTGTGAAGGAAATCAGTTAACAGCCTGAGGGCTGTTGTCCAAGGAAACCTCCAGTGGCTACACCTGAGAGTGAAATCTGCAGAGGTGGTCTGTATTCTTCCTTCAGAGAGGGAAAATTGGTTTTGGTTGTTTTTCCTGACCTTCCCACCAGGAAATAGATGCAGCAGTGATTCAGAGGCAAGGGGTTCCTGCTCCCAGCTGGTGATCAAATGTTTGGAACTTGGACCTGATGCAGTAGCTCTTGAAAGGGCCTTTCTGGGTCCTGAAGCAGAGTGTGCTAATGGGAACCATCTGTGATACAGAATAAAGGCATCTCAATCAGCTAAGGGAGCAAAGCCAGCTGGCTACACTTCACTGCACTTAGAGCTGGCCAAGCACCAAGCACTCTGGGACAAGAAGCACATCCTTTGAGAAAAAGTTACTGTTTACTCTCACAGAACACAGGACCAGAGTGGAAGTTTAGCACCAATCTTTGGTCTCTGCTTGTGAGAGTGAACCAGTCATCCTTGAAAGTGACCCAAGACTTAGTAAGTGCCAAATTTGTGGGAATGGCTACAAGGGAGGCCAAGGCTCTACATAGAGATGGCAATTGGATAATGCTGCAGGGCACATCTATCTACCTTCATTTCTTCTTACTGCGTGTGTAAGGCCAGTTCCTCCCTTAGCCTCTGGAACAGCCTACACACATCCTTACATACACAGCTTGACAACTTCACATGCCATAGGCCTCTCATTGTGCACAGAGTTCTAGTGGGAAATTGCAAGAGGTCCTGTTGCTAATCTATACCAGAGTCACCAGAACTAAGCCAGAACCCCCAGGTTAAAGTGGAGGATATTGCTCTGAGACACTGACTCTGAATGGACTCCAGTGAGATCCTAGTTTGCAAAAAAAGAACAAAAGGATGGAAATACACAGAGGGCCAAAGTGCTCATTACAAAAGAGAGTGGGATGAAGCTGAGAAGGAAGTGCCTAGCACAATCTGCTGCAAAGCTGTCGTCTGTAGTGAGAAACACCTGTGGGATGGTGCAAAGGAAATCTTGTCTACACTTGGGTGCCCAGTTGGCATGAGACCTGAATTTTTCCTTCATAAAGAGAGAGAAAACTTCTGACCTTGGATCCTTTTAATACTCTACCCCTCAGGGGATAGAAAGAGCAGTGATTCAGTGGTAGCAGGCCAGGGTTCACAATTGTGTTTCAGTTTTTGTAACCAAGTCATGGTGCAGTATTCCTTGTAAGGGCTTTTTTTCTGCTGAATAGTCCTGGAGTATACTGTGCATGCTTGATCCATCTGCCTTAGAGAATGAAGACATGTCAATCAGCCACAGGAGGGAGACAAGTTGGCTACACACCAGAGACATTACCAGTGCCAGTCAAGAAACAGGCACTCATGGATAGGAGGGTCATCCTTCATTTGGGAAAAAGTCTGCAAAATGTCTACATAATTCCTTCTGAAAGGGAAAAATCTTCTGGCCTTGGGTTTTTTCCTGCCCTTCCCATAAGAGGATCAATGCCACAGTGATTCAGAGATAGTGAGTCCATAACCCAGGCTATTGCTCGAGCTTGAAAGTGCTCCTGTGGTGCATTAGTGCATTAGAATGGCCATTTTCCACACTGACTAGGTCCTGGAACATATCTTGTATGTGTGGATTGTATGTTTTTCAGAATGAAGTCATTTAAATTGCCTGGTGAGAAAGAAACCTGTCTCACCATCACTGCTCTTACACCAGCCAGCCAAGCACTAAGTGCTCTCTGATAGGGCAATCTTTCCTTTGGGTTGTCAGAAACTAATGACTCTTGGTTAGCACAGAACCAGAGTGAGAACTAACAACCAATCCCTGGGAGCTCACTGTGTGACTGACAACCTCACTGCCTTAGCCTGCAAACAAAGTCCAAGTTAGAAATAGCAATGGAATGGGAAGGTCTTTATGAACAGCCAAAGTTTTCATTTTAGATGAGAATGGAATAAAACTGAGAGTGAAATATCTCACTTGATCTGTCCTTGCACAGAAATGAGGCCAGCTCCCTCCCAACACCTCTGGCCCTACCAACACACAAATATTCTTTGCTGGGTACTTTCCACTGATCTAATCTAATGTTGTCAATATAGATCTGGAAGGCAAGTTGCCAGGGATCCTATGGCCCAACCTATTCTGTTATCACATGAACTCATCCACAATCCCTAATTAAAATAGGAGGGAATTGTTCTGAAAAATTGGCCCTGATTGGCCCATAGGAGATTCTAGTGTTCTTTTTTTAATTTTTTAATGTTTGCTTATTTTTGAGAGAGAGACAGAACATGAGTAAGAGAGGGGCAGAGAAAAGGAGATACAGAATCCAAAGCAGGCTCCAGGCTTTGTGCTGTCAGTACAGAGCCCAGTGCAGGGCCCAAACTCATGAACTGTGAGATCATGGCTTGAAATGAAGTCGGACACTCAAGTGTTTGAGCCACCCAGGGGCCCGGGAGATTCTAGTATTAAAAATAGTAAAATGATGGAAAGAAATATACAGAAGGACAATGTTCTTTACTAGAGATGAGAATGGGACAAATCAGAGGATGAAATGCCTAGTACAACCTCTCAGCAAGCTGAATTTCTCATAAATAAGAGTCACATATGAGCTAAGGCAAAGGGAAACCTCCATGGTTTACTGTGGGAGTCCTATTGCCAAGGTAACTGTATTTTTACTTCCAAAAGAGAGAGAAAGCTTCTGGAGTTCACTGTTTTCCCTTCCCATCCTGTAAGTGTTTAGAGGCAGCAATAATTCAAGGATAGCAGGTTTATGCTCCAGGCTAATGCTCAAGTGTTTGGAACTGGGCTGTGGTGCAGCAGTTCTTGAGTGGTCTCTTTCTATGCTAAAAAGGTCCTTGAGAACACTGAACAGAAGAAAACCAACTGCTTTTAGAGTGAAAGAACTTATAATGGCTGTGGAGAAAGAAAGTTGGCTATCATTTCTTATATCAGCCAGCCAAACACCAAATACTCCCAGGAAGGCAATTTTTCCTTTGGGATATCAGAAAATGATTGCTCTTGGTTAACACAGACCAGAGTCAGAGCTCATTAGTCAGGGCTAGGTGTTCACTATGTGAGGGACAGCATCATTGTGTTTTCGTAGGATCCAATACTTAGTTATCAACACAGCAAGGGAATTGGGACAGGTACAAAGAGGGCCAAAATTTTTCATTTCAGGTTACAATGGGAAAAATTTTCATTTATCCTATGTGTGTAGCTCCACGTTCCTCTTGTCCCATGAGGATAGCTCCTTCCCAATATCTCTGACCCTGACTACACATTAGCACTCCTGTTGGGCACCTTGAAAAGCCCTGGACTTACTTTTGTCAACATAGGACTGAAAGGCCATTTTTGAAGGACTCTGTGACCTAATGTATCCAAGACTGACTAGAACTTGTGCAGACTCTCTAGTTAAGAGCAGAAGAAATGGCCCTGAGGCTCCATCCCTGAACAGACAACAAAAATAACTTTGCTTGAGAAAGAGCAACATGATGAAGTATACACAGAAGGCCTTCTTTATTACAGAAGAGAATGAGATATAGCAAAACATGAAGTAACTAGCACAATCTCCTGGCAAGATGGAGGTCTCAGGAGTAAGACCAATTTGTGGGCTAGGACAAAGGGAAACCTAGGTACACCTGGGACCCCTGCAGATAAGAAGCTTCCATTGTTTTTTCTGGCATTGACAGTTTTTTCCCTGTCCTTAGAAGCAGTAATTATTACAAGTTAGCAGGTTCTGACTTGTGACTGACTCTCAGGTTTTTGGGAAATGGCTCTCTGGTGCACTAGTCCTTCAATGGGCTGTTTCTGCACATAGCAGGTCTTGAAGAATACTGCAAATTGTTGAAGGGTCTGCTCCTCAGAATGAAGGCATCTGTAGCAGCCAGTGGTTGGAGTTCTGCTTCTAACCATCACCATGCCATCTACAGCCTTTTTAAGCACCAAGTCATCAGTGACAGGGCATCAATTAATCCTTTTGTATATTAGAAACTCATTGCTTTCAGTTAGCATGGGAGCAGAGTGGGAGCTCTCCACCAATCTCTGATTTTTTACTGAGTTATTGACAGGTCCACTATGCCTGGTGGCAACCAAAATACAATTAGAAAAACAGGAAATGGGAATTGACACATGGAGGGTCAAAATTCTTCATTTCCTATGAGAGTGGGATCAAGCTGAGAATAAAGTGACTAGTATAATCTTTTTGAAGCTGGCTCTCTTCAGAATAAGAAGCACCTCTATATTGAAGAGAGGGGGAAATATCACTGGTTCTACCTGAGAGCCCAGTCCAGAGGTAGCCTTCATCTGAAAGTCAAATGAGAATGGGATAAAACTGATTCTGGGAGCGGAAGATGGCGGCGTACGAGGACACTGGGCTCACCGCGTCCTGTGGATCACTTAGATTCCACCCACACCTGCATATATAACCAAGAAAAACACCAGAAGACTAGCAGAACAGATTCTCTGGAGCCAAGCATAGACGAGAGGCCCACAGAAGAGGTAAGAAGGGCAGAGAGGTGGTGCGTGTACATGGACTGGCAGGAGGTAGCCAGGGCAGAGGGGCAGCCCACCGGCAAAGCAGAGCCCCCAAGTCTGGCTTACAAAAGCAGAGGGGCAAGATGGAGTGTGTTCTGACAGCAAGCAGAACTTAATATCTGGAAGGTTATAAGTTAACAGCTCTGCTCGGAGAGCGAGAGGGCTTAGAGGACAACGGGAGGGAGAGTTGTTGAGCTCCGGATGACAGAGCGCAGCGAGGCGGGGAAAAAAGGCGCTCGCCAGTGCCATCTCCCTCGCCCATCCCCCAGCCAAAATCCCAAAAGGAACCAGTTCCTGTCAGGAAACTTCCTTGCACCACACAAACACCCAATGCTGTGCTTCTGCGGATCCATCCCTCCAGCGGCAGGTCTGACTCCCTCCCAGTACCTCAGGGCCACTCCCAAAGCGGATCTCCGAAGGAAAAGCGAGCTGAGCCTGCACCTCCCGCCACTGTGTACCTTGCCGATCCACCCCAGCTAATACGCCAGATCCCCAGCACCACAAGCCTGGCAATGTGCACACCACCCCAGAGTGAATCCCACCCCTAGAAGAAAAGAGAAGGTACACACCAGTCTGAATGTGGCCCCAGCGGTGGGCTGGGGGCAGACATCAGGTCTGACTGCAGCCCGGCCCACCAACGCAAGTTATTCAAGACAGCACAGGGGAAGTGCCCCGCAGTTCCGAACCACTCCAGGGACTATCCAAAATGACGAAATGGAAGAAATCCCCTCAAAAAAACCTCCAGGAAATAACGACAGCTAACGAACTGAACAAAAATGATTTAAACAATATAACAGAAAGTGAATTTAGAATAATAGTCATAAAATTAATCGCTGGGCTTGAAAACAGTGCAAAGGACAGCAGAGAACTTATTGCTACAGAGATCAGGGGACTAAGGAACAGCCAGGAGGAGCTGAAAAATGCTATTGAACGAGCTGCAAAATAAAATGGAGATGACCACAGCTCGGATTGAAGAGGCAGAGGAGAGAAGATAAAAGAAGAACTAGATAGAACTAGAAGATAAATTGTGGAAAAAGAATAAGCTGAGAAAAAGAGAGATAAAAAAATCCAGGAGTATGAGAGGAAAATTAGAGAACTAAGTGATGCACTGAAGAGAAATAATCTACACATAATTGGTATTCCAGAGGAGGAAGAGAGAGGAAAATGTGCTGAAGGTGTACATGAAGAAATAATAGCTGAGAACTTCCTGGATCTGAGGAAGGAAAAAGGCATTGAAATCCAAGAGGCACAGAGAACTCCCTTCAGACGGAACTTGATCTGCACGACATATCATAGTGAAACTGGCAAAATACAAGGATAAAGAGAAAAGTCTGAAAGCAGCTAGGGATAAACGTGCTCTAACATATAAAGGGAGACCGATAAGACTCGTGACAGATCTCTCTACGGAAACTTGGCAAGCCAGAAAGGAATGGCAGGAGATCTTCCATGTGATGAACAGAAAAAATATGCAACCTAGAATCCTCTATCCAGCAAATCTGTCATTAAGAATAGAAGGATAGATAAAGGTCTTCCCAAACAAACAAAAACTGAAGGAATTCATCACCACTCAACCAACCCTACAAGACTTCCTAAGGGGGATCCTGTGAGACAAAGTACCAGAGACATTGCTACAGGCATGAAAACTACGGATATCACAATGACTCTAAACCCATATCTTTCTCTAATAACACTGAGTGTAAATTGATGGAGTAAATGCGCCAACCAAAAGACATAGGGTATCAGAATGGATTAAAAAACAAGACCCATCTATTTTCTGTCTATAAGAGACTCATTTTAGACCTGAGTACACTTTCAGATTGAAAGTGAGGGGATGGAGAACTATGTATTATGCTACTAATGGAAGTCAAAAGAAAGCTGGAGTAGCCATACTTGTAGCCGAAAAACTAGACTTTAAATTAAAGGTTGTAACAAGAGATGAAGAAGGGCATTCTATAATAATTACAGGGTCTATCCATCAAGAAGAACTAACAATTATAAATGTCTATGCACAGAATGGAAGCCCCCAAATATAGAAAACAATTACTCACAAACATAAGCAACCTTATTGACAAGAATGTGGTAATTGCAGGGGACTTTAACACCCCACTCACAGCAATGGATAGATCATCTAGACACATGGTCAATAAAGAAACAAGGGCCCTGAATGATACATTGTATCAGATGGACTTGATAAATATATGTAGAATTCTGCATCCGAAAGCAAAAGAATATACTTTCTTCTCGAGGACACATGGAACATTCTCCAAGATAGATCACATACTGGGTCACAAAACAGCCTTTCATAAGTATACAAGAATTGAGAACATACCATGCATAGTTTCAGACCACAATGGTATGAATCTTGAAATCAACCACAGGAAAAAGTCTGGAAAACTTCCAAAAGCATGGAGGTCTAAGTAAAAATTAATTTTTGTGAGGGTAGAAAACAACCTTCAGGTATGCTCACTGGGAATTAATCAGTGCTCTCTGTGTGGCCTTTTTTTTGTTTTGTTTTTTTACTGCTGACTTTGGCCCTGAAGGCCCCATATCTATCAGCTTTTGCCACAAAATGAGCCTGTCTCCTAATATCACCTGCCCCTATGGACAAACGATCCTCTTGTGCTGAACACATTCAAGTCCTCCATACCTCCTGTTCCCAAGGTAGACCTGGCAGACACCCCAGGGGCACCTGTTCCTCATGCTATTCAAAGTTTATGGGAACTTGGCGTGATTCCGCAATTAAAATTGGAGAAAAAGCTTGACAAACTCTGGCACTGAATGTCTTCCAGTGAACACACAGGATAAGTTAAGGGAGTTGAAAATGATACACTGAGGGCTAAATTTCTTCATCTCAGATGAGAACAGAATGAAGCTGTAATGTTATGAGCACAATTCTCTGGGCAAGTTTGGTGTCTGAGTAATAAAGACCTGTGACTTTCAGAGAGGGGGATCATCCACCAGCTATGCTAACCATGGAGTCCTGTGGACAAAAGTCATGCACACCAATCTCAGTAAGGTCAGGAATGTGTCAAGCTATATCACCAGATTTCAAGCCCTTTTCATCTGTGGATAGAAGCGGTTGTGATTCCAAGGTAGGATCTTGCTCCTGGAAAGTCTGCAGGATCTTGCCATGGTATTTTAGTCTTTGAGTAATTTTGTTCCATCAACTGCTCCATGAATGGACTTAACATCATGAACCCTGAGTGTCTCAGGTGGTAGGTAGCTCAGGATTTCCTGAAAGGGGTAGAAACAGAGCAGGTCAATATCTCATGCCAACAGAAACCTGCCAAACACAGAGTTCTTACCAAGAGAAGGGCAAGCTCTACTTTCAATGTCAGATTACTTGCTATGTGAGAGTATATGGTATAAGTGGTGGCAGAATTACTGGACGCTGTCTGAATGACAGCCCTGTAGTAGTTCCTGAATCTGACTCTGGGCCCTTAATCCAACATCATCTTCCCCTGTGTACGTTCAAGCCTCTTGGGCTGAACAGTTTCAAATGCCCTGTGTCTCTTTTTGCCAAAGTAGGTCTTGCAGAAGAGTTCCATGGACTCCTGTTGCCCAGGTCTCCTAGAACACTTGGAACTAGTCACAACTCCATAATTAAAATCACAGAAAATGCTCCCAGATTATCTCTGTTAATTCCCCATAATGAAGTCCTTAATAAAAAGGCAAAGAAGGGGCACCTGAGTGGATCAGTTGGTTGGGCATCTGACTTCAGCTCACACGTGATCTCATGGTTCATGAGGTTGGGCCCCGCATCAGGCTCTGTGCTGACGTCTTGGAAGCCTTAAGCCTGCTTCAGATTCTGTGTCTCTTCTATCTCTGCTCCTTCCTGGCTCAATCTCCCTCGAAATAAACATTAAAAAATTAAAAATAAATAAATAAATAAAAAGGCAAGAGAATCTGAAGGGATGCACTAAGGGCCAAATTTCTTCATCTCAGATTAAATTAAGACTATAAAGTTTTGAATAAACTCAGGAATTTTTCCTGGACAGGGTTGGTGTCATTGGAGTAAGAAACTTCGGTGGGGCAGGTCTAAGGGGGGTATCCATTAACTACACTTGGGAGCCCTGTGTGCAAAAATCCTGCATCCTGACATCAGACAAAGCAGGAAGGCCTCGGGCTATCACTATTTTCCATTTCTTCCCTTCAATGATAGAGCAAGGGTGATTTCGGGGCTCTTTTCTTGCTCCTGGCTAACACCCAAGTCTGTGGAAATAGGCTTTGGTCTTTTAGTTATTGAGTTTATTTTTCTATCCTCTTGTTTCTTCAAAGTATGGACTTTGCATGGGCAAACCATTAGTATAGCTCAGGATATAGGAAGCTCAGGCTGTCCAGGAGGTGGGTAGAGAGCAGGAAGTGACCAATCTGGGACAACGCAATCCTGCCAAGCACTGAGATTTCAAAAACAGGACATTTCTTCCCCAGCACCAAAACTAATTGCTGTGTGGCAGCACACTACCAGAGTGGGAGCTCACCTAGAATTTCTTGTCACTCTCTGAGGATAGACCAGTTGCTCCTGACTCTGACCCCTGATCTCAGTCTCTTCTTGCCCCTGAAGAGAAGTATGCTCTTTCTGGCACCACCTGCATTGAAGTGCAATTTTTTATATTCTCGACTGTTTGAAATCTAACCTGATTGCTTTGCAGTAGGATACCTTTCTTTGGATTGTATTAAACACACAGAGACACATCACTCGTTGTTTTTATGTCTTCAGCTATATGGACATGGTAATAACACGTTTTACTAAAGTGGAAACTCTTCCAGAGGTTGAGCTTTGAGTAATTCTGTGTCATCTCCAAACAGGTAACTGATTTCTGACACAAATAGAGAAATATTTAAATTCACTTGAAAGACAGTATGTCATTTGTTTTTCCTGGATTTGTCAAATATACTATCACCTAGGAATGATGAGTTTTTATATTTTGAAACATTTCTGACTAGAAAATGTCATAAACATTGAAACTTCGTGATAACACATTTTTCTTTCATTTTGTTCATTTATTCTAGATATTTTAGTGAAAAATATTTGATTTTATTCTACTACTGCTGAAATGTAAGCATAAAGAGAAAATAAAAACAAGCATTCTTGAGATGGGTAAGTTGCAATAAATCGTTAGTCATTTTTTCTTTTTTTTTAAGGGATTTTTTGAATATGTTCAACCATAATGCCTCCAGCTTTGCTTTTTTTCCAGGATTGCTTTCGTTATTCAGGGTTTTGTGATCTCATACTAATTTTAAGATTGTTTTACATCTGTGAAGATTCCGGTGGGTTTTGATAGGGATTGAGTCTCGTTCTTGATTGTCTATTCTCTATCTTTCTCATTTTTTCCCTTTGCTTGTTTCTTAAATTTCTTATATTATTGAAATTACACAGTATTTTTCTTTCTCTGACTGACATTTCACTTACTGTTTATACCCTATAGTTCCATCCATGACCTTGAAAATGGAAAAATTTCATTTCTTCTTATGCCTGAATAGTATTAATTGTGTGTATATATCATATCTTCATCCATTCATCTAATGATAGATACTTGGGCTATATCCATATCTTGGCTATTGCAAAAAATCTTGCTATAAACATACAGGTGCATGTGTCCTTTTGAATTAGTGTTCTTTTATTCCTTGGGTAAATACCCAGTAGCACTACTGCTGGATCATAAGGTTGTGTATTTTTAACTTTTTGAAGAATCTCCATATTGTTTTCCACAGTAGCTGCACCACTTTTATTCCCAAGATAAAAGAACTTTATCTCCACATCCTTGCCATCACCCATTGCTTCTTTTGTTTTTAGCCATTCTGACAGGTGTGAGGTGGCATCTCATTGTGGTTTTGATTCACATTTCCCTAATGATACATGATAATAAGCATCTTCTCATGTGTCTGTTGGCCATCTGTATGTCTTCTTTGAAGAAATGTCTGTTCACGTCTTCTGCCCAATTTTTAATGGGATTATTTGTTTTGCGGGTCTTGTGTTATATCACTTCTTTATATATTTGGATATTGCCATTTATCAGAAATGTCATTTGCAAATATCTTCTCCCATTCCATATGTTTCTTTTTAGTGGTGTTGGTTGTTTCCTTCACTGTGCAGAAGCTTTTTATTTTGATATAGTCCCAATCGTTTATTTGCGCTTTAGTTTCTTTTGCCTTAGGAGACATATCTTCAAAGCAGTTGCTGTGGCTGATGTCAAAGAAGTTACTACCTGTGTTCTCTTGTAGGATTTTTATGGTTTCCGGTCTCACATTTATGTCTTTAATCCATTTTGTGTGTTTTTTTGTGTATTGTGTAAGTGGTTTACTTTCATTCTTTTGCATGATACTGTCCAGTTTTCCCAACACCATTTTGTTTAAGAGACTGTTTTTCCACATTGAGTAGTCTTTCTTGCTTAGTTGAAGATTAATTGGCCACATTATTGTGTTCACTTCTCGGTTTTTTATTCTGTTCTATTGATCTATTTTTGTGCCCATACCATACTTTTTTGATCACTACAGTTTGAAATACAACTTGAAGTCTGGAATTGTGATGCATCCAACTTTGCTTTTCTCTTTCAGGATTGCCTTGGCCATTTGGTGTCTCTTATAGTTCCATAGTATATTACTTTGGGAAGCATAGACATTATAACCATTTTTTTCTTCTGACCCATGTGCATAGAATGTCTTATTTCTTTCTGTCATCTTGAATTTCTTTCATCAGTGTTTTATAATTTTCAAGATATAGGTCTTTCACCTGTTTGGTTAGGTTTATTCCTAGATATGCTGTTATACTGATAACAAATGCTACCCCATTCTCTCACTTTCAATCTGCAGATGTCTTCAGGTCTAAAATGGGTCTCTTGTAGGCAGCATATGGATGAGTCTTGTTTTTTTATCCATTCTGCCTCCCTATGTTTTTGATTGGATCATTTAGCCTATTTACATCTGAAGTAATTATTGATAGGCACATATTTATTGACATTTTATTACTTGTTGCATCATTTAACTGAACCCATTCCCTCCACAAGGTTTAGGTATATGTAATATATTTTATATCTTTTTTTGAGTTCCTTGACTATTTTTTTTTTTTTACAGAAAATTTCATTTAATCGCTTATGTGTTTCCTACCTATATACTGACACTTTTGGTCTCTCAATTCCACTGAAAGTGTCCCTTTCAATATTTCTTGAAGATCTGACTTAGTGATCATGAACTCTTTAGTTTTTGGTAGTCTGGGAAAGTCTTCTATTTTGAACGATACCTGTGTTAGAGTATTCTTGACTACAGAACCTGACCTTAAGGCTGACGCTTACACTGACACATGCACTCAACTGAGCCCTTCTTGTAAGCATTAGCACAGCCAGCAAATAGGCCTTTACCATTTCCCTTGCACTAGCTCTAACCCAAGCTATGGCAAAAGGTGCTACTATGGCCTGAATGCTAGTTCTGAGGAAAAAATGGATTTGGGACACATGACTAATACAAGATTACTCAGCCAGTAACAAAGAAGGATACAATGCCATTTTCAATGAATGAGATCCAGCCAAAAAATATGATTATGAATGAAATCCTAACTGTAAACCACAAAATCAACCTACTCCTGAATCCATAACAAAAGTCTGATGCGAACCTTAAATTTAGACCTCAATTTAGCCTTTCATGGAGGGTTCTTCACTGCCGAAGAATATATCCCTACCACCTATTGGGCCATAACCCCAACCCTAGTCATGACTGTTACTACCCAGGACCAATCCAAGGTAGAAGAAAAGGAATTTTGACCACAAGACAAATGCAAGATTACTCAACCAGGAAAGGAAAATAAAGGTGTGCCATTTGCAATAGTTAGGATGAAGCCCAAATGTAGGACTGTGGGCAAACACCTACACCTAACCCACACCGTCACCCTAACCCTAAGTAGGATCAATAGGCCTGACTCCCACCCTAACCCTAGCCCTCAACGCAGCCCTTTGAGGAGTGCTCTTCACTCCTGGTGGATAGACCGCTACCATCTCCTGGCCTCTAATAGCTAACTCTAGCCATGGCTCTGGCGCTACCCAGGCCCAAATCTCAGGTCAGAGGTAACAACACACTGGGAGCATATGTCTGATTTAGGATTACTCAGTCACAAACCAAGAAGGAAATCGTTTCATTTACAACCAGGATGGAACCAGAGAGTTTGATTCTAGGAGAGAATATTACACTAACCCACACCATCAGCATAGCCTTGAACCCGAATCCTAAGCCTGACGCTTTCCCTTAAACTGACACCCAATTCAGCCTTCAAGGGATGGCTTGGCGTTGCTGGCAGATAGGTCTCAATCATCTCCCCAGCCCTAAATCTAACCCTGAGCCATGGCTCTGGCCGTACCTTGTTCCAGATTCCAGATGTAAGGAAACGAAGACAGAACTGATGCAAGTTTACTCAGCTGGGTGCCTAGGAGGAATTGCTGCCATTTTCCATGACCAGGATGGAGCAAGAGAGTAGGATTGGGAGCAAAACCCAAAAAACCCACACCAACAGCCTAGCGCATGAATCTGACCCTTAAGCCTCGCCTTCACCCTATCACCTCATCTCCTTGCTGGCAGATCTGCTTTGCTGGCAGATAAGCACCTGCTATTTCCTGGGTGCTAACCATAACCCTAACATTGGCCTGGGGTTCTGACCTGACCTGAATCCTATATCTGAAAAAACAATTTGGGACATATGACCATGGCAAGATTATTCATTCATCTAGGAACAGAGAAGATATGACTGCCCCTTACCACAACTAGGGTAGAGCTAAAGAGTATGATTTTTACTGAAAATCTAACTAGACTGCCCCCAATCATACCATCCCTGCACCTGAGCCCTGTCTGACCCAGACCCTAAACCTCCCCATAAAATGAGCCCTCAGGGAGGGGGTACAGTGCCCTGCCAACAGATAGGCCACTACTAATTCCTGGGACTTAACCCAAACCCTTGGCCATGGATGTGGCCCTCCCTAGGTCCACATTCCAAGTCTGAGGAAACAAGGGATTTGGGACACAAGACAGATTCACTTTGACAACCAGGGACACAGTGGGTAACTATGCCATTCATTGGCCACAACCAGGATGGAGATAGACAGTATGGCTCTCTGCAGAAATGTGGCCTTAACCAACAATATCAGTCTGGCCCCAGAAGCTGAAACCTAAGCCCAACCCTTACCTGTCACCCTCAACTGAGCCTTCCAGGGAGGGCTGGGCACTGCTGATGAAAAGGCCCGTGCCATCTCCTGGGCCCCAACCTTAATCCTAATCAGGGATCTGTACCTGCCCAAGCCCAAATCCCAGGACTAAGGAAACAACGGATTTGGAACTATGACTGACGCAAATATGCTGGCTAGGCTCATAAGAAGAAATGGTGCTATCTGCAAAGCCTGAGGTGGAGACAGAGAATATGATGCTGACTAAAAACCTGACCCTAACCCACACCATCAGCATACCCCTGAAGTCAGCTGTGAGGCTGACCCTCACACTGGCACCTGCCTTCAAATGTGTCTTTCATGTAGGTCTTCACACTGCAGGCTAATAGGGCTTTACCGTTTTCTTCACCACAACCTTAAGCTTAGTGATGGCCCCGGCTCTACTTCGACCTGAGTGCTAGTTTGGAGGACACAACTGATTTGTGACACAGGACTGATGCAAGATGACTCTGCCAGGAACAAAGAAGGATACGGTGTCATTTGCAACAATCAAGATGCAGCCAGAGTAAGATTCTGAGCAAAAAATCATACAGCACACAATGAGCCCAGCACTTGCACAAGAAATCGAAGTCTGAAGCACACCCTGACATTCCCCCTCAACTCTGCCCTCCATGGAAGGTTCTGCACTGCTGGTAGATCAACCTCTACCATATGCCTTGCCCTAACCCTAACTCGTCATGATTCTGTCCTTACTCAGGCCCAAATCCGAGATATGACCAAAAAAGATTTTGGGACACAAGCTGACAAAAGCTTACTCACCCAGGAAGGGAAAAGTAAATGTTACAGTTTTCAATGACCGGGATGAAATTCAAGCATAGGATTCTGGGCAAACAACTACTCCTAGCCCCTACCATCACCCTAGCCCTGAACATAATCACTAGTCCTGACTCTCACTGTAACCTTAGTCTTCAACTGAGTCCTTTTGAGAGTGTTCTTTACTGCTGATGAACAGGCCACTACCATTTCCAAGTCCCTAATGCTGTGGTTCTGGCACTATCCAGGCCTGAGTCTCAGGTCAGTGGTAACAACACGTGGGGGCATATGACTGATGCAGAATTACTCAGCCACAAACCGAGAAGGAAACTGTGCCATTTTTCAGTAACCAGGATGGAACACCAGAGTGATCCTGGGGGAGAATCTTACCCTAACCCACACCATCAGCATAGCCCCTGAACACAAATCCTAAGCATAACTTACCTCTAAAACACACTCAACTGAGCCCTCAGGGGAGGATTCTTCACTTCTGGCAAGCCATGGTTCTGGCCCTACCTGGTTCCAGATTCCAGATCTGAGGAAGGGGATTTGGGACACAAGACAGATGCAAGATTACTTGACCAGGTGCCCAATAGGAATAGATGCTATTTGCCATGACCAGGATGGAGTGAGAAAGATTCAGAGTGAAACCCTAACCCTAACCCACACGAACAGCTTAGCCTCTGAATCTGACCCTTAAGCCTGACCTTCACCCTGCTCATCATCCTCTGGGTAGGAAACATAAAAGAAGAATGAACTTTTTGTTAAAAAAAAAAAAAGAACTCATAAAAGAAGTATATGAAATATAACCTATCCTTAAAACTTGTGGAGAAAATCAGCAAAATAGAGAATGTCAAGAAAGGATCAGAGAAATTCTTCAGAAAAAAATTACAAAACAAGTAATAAAATGACAATGAATATGGATGTATCAAAAATTACTTTGAATGTAAATGGGTAAATAATTCAATTGAACACAGGGATGTAGAATGGATAAAAACAGGACCCATCTACATGCTGCCTACAAGAGACACAGTTTAGACCTAAAGACACCTGTAGATGAAAAGTGAGAGGATGGAATAGCATTTGGATGCAAATTGTTGTCAAAAGAATGCTGGAGTAGCAATTATTATATTAGATAAAATCATTCTTTAAAACAAAGACTGTAACAAGAGACAAAAATGACACTTTCTCATAATAAACGGAACAATCCAACAAGCAGATATAATAATTGTAAATATTTATGCATCCAACTTAGGAAAATCAAAATACATGAAACAGTTAATAACCAATGAAGGAATTAATTGAATACAATTAATGGAATACAATTGAATACAATAATACAATATTAGTAGGGGACTTGAACACCCTACTTACAGTAATAAACAGATCATCTAAACAGAAAATAAACAAGGAAATATGGCTTTGAATGACACACTGGCCCAGATGGACTTAGACATATTCAGATCATTCCATCTTAAAACAGAAAAATACATATTCTTTACAAGTGCACATCACATCACGTTAGGTCAAAAAATAGATCTCAAAAAATACAAAAAACTTGTCATTCCGTGTGCCTTTTCTGACCAAAAATGCTATGAAACTAAAAGTCAACCACAGAAAAGAATCTGGAAAGATGACACACATGGAGGTTAAATAAAATGCTACTAAACAATGAATATGCCAGTCAGAAAAAAAGAAAATTTAAAAATGCATGGAAAAATGTGAATGAAAATATAACAGTGCAAAACTTCTGGGATGAAGCAAAACCAGTACTAAGAGGGAAGTTATACTCATACAGGCTTTACCTCAAGGTGAGAGAGAAATCACAAAAAAACATCCTAAACTTGCACCTAAAGAAGCTAGAAAAAGAACAAAACTAGATATCGCAGAAGGAAGGAAATAAATATTAGAGTAGATATAAATGATATATAAATTTTAAAAAGGAAATAAAAACTAAAGAAGATAGAAATGAAATCAGAATCTGGCTCTTTGAAAAAAAATCAAAGAAATTGGTAAACTTCTAGTCAGACTTATCACCAAAAAAAAAAGGAAAAGAAATAAAGAAAGAAAAACTAAAATACATAAAATCACAAATGAGAAAGGAGGAATACCAACTGCACAGAAATACAATCAAAAGAGGATACTATGAAAAAATACATGCCAAAAATTGCCAACATACACATAAAAACAAGCAAAACTGAAACAGGAGGAAATAGAAAATTTAAACACACAGTAAAGAATCAAGTCGTTAATTAAAAACTCTCACAAGTAAAATCCAGAACCAGATGGTTTTCCAGGCAAACTCTACCAAACCATTAAATGAGACTTAAAACCTATGCCTTTTAAACTAGTCCCAAAAACAGAAAAGAATGAAAACTGAATCAATTCTTTGAGGACAGGTTTACCCTAACAAAAGAGGTGAAGACTCCACTAAAAAAGAGAAGTACAGGCCACTATCCCTGATGAACATATATGCAAAAATTCTCAATACAATAATAGCAAACATAATACAACAATGCATTAAAAAAAATCGTTAACCAAAGGAGACCCTGGGTGGCAGAGTCATAAACATCCATCTTCACCTCAGATCACAATCTCACACTTCGTGGGTTCAAACCCCGCATTGGGCTCTGTGTTGACAGCTTGGAGCCTGGAGCCAGCTTTGGGTTGTGTCTCCCTCTCTCTCTGCTCCTCTCCCACTCATGCTGTGTCTTTTTCTCTATCAAAAATAAACATTAAAACCATCATTCGCCATGATCAACTAGGATTTATTCCTGGGTCACAAGTGTGGTTTAATATTTGTGAGTAAATCATAGTGATACATGTGTCCATTATATATGTGATGGATCAAGGGGTATACTTGTCTTAATGAGAGTAAGGTGATGTATGAAATTCTACACTGGTAACTAATATAATTTGCATATTAACTAACTAGAATTAAGGGGTGAAAAATGAAATGCTTTCTAAAAAGAAAATTAAAAGAGGACCTACTCAGTCATTTACTCAGTGAACTACATGAGAACAGAGTTATGGCACTGTTGTCATGCCTTCTGTGGGTTAACAGCTACCTTGGAGGAAGTTACAGTGTCTTCTAAGGCATATAGCACAGAGACTCCTCCACATGTTTCCTATTCCTGCTATCTTGCATGCAGAAATAGCAATCATCGTGCAAGAATTGAAGAAGGATCAGGATGACAATATTTTACAGATAAAGGAGAGTTAACAGTTGAAAGTCAGTGGGAAATATTCTGTGCATGCCATCCTGGGCTTTTACTTGTGAATTCTCTTCCCCGTTGAGGATGATGTTCGCTGTGGGCTTTTCATAAATGGCTTTTATGATCCTTAAGTATGTTCCTTCTATCCCGACTTTCTCAAGGGTTTTTATTAAGAAAGGGTGCTGGATTTTGTCGAAGGCCTTTTCTGCACCGATTGACAGGATCATATGGTTCTCTTTTTTTGTTAATGTGATGTATCACGTTGATTGATTTGCGAATGTTGAACCAGCCCTGCATCCCAGGAATGAATCCCACTTGATCATGGTGAATAATTCTTTTTATATGCCGTTAAATTCGAATTGCTAGTATCCTATTGAGAATTTTTGCATCCATATTCATCAGGGATATTGGCCTGTAGTTCTCTTTTATTACTGGGTCTCTGTCTGGTTTAGGAATCAAAGTAATACTGGCTTCATAGAATGAGTCTGGGAGTTTTTCTTCCCTTTCTATTTCTTGGAATAGCTTGAGAAGGATAGGTATTATCTCTGCTTTAAACGTCTGGTAGAACTCCCCTGGGAAGCCATCTGCTCCTGGACTCTTATTTGTTGGGAGATTTTTGATAACCGATTCAATTTCTTTGCTGGTTATGGGTCTGTTCAAGCTTTCTCTTTCCTCCTGATTGAGTTTTGGAAGAGTGTGGGTGTTCAGGAATTTGTCCATTTCTTCCAGGTTGTCCAATTTGTTGGCATATAATTTTTCATAGTATTCCCTGATAATTGTTTGTATCTCTGAGGGATTGGTTGTAATCCTTCCATTTTCATTCATGATTTTATCTATTTGGGTCATCTCCCTTTTCTTTTTGAGAAGCCTGGCTAGAGGTTTGTCAATTTTGTTTATTTTTTCAAAAAACCAACTCTTGGTTTCGTTGATCTGCTCTACAGTTTTTTTAGTTTCTATATTGTTTATTTCTGCTCTGATCTTTATTATTTCTCTTCTTCTGCTGGGCTTAGGCTGCCTTTGCTGTTCTTTTAGTTCTTTTAGGTGTGCTGCTAGATTTTGTATTTGGGATTTTTCTTGTTTCTTGAGATAGGCCTGGATTGCAATGTATTTTCCCCTCAGGACTGCCTTCGCTGCGTCCCAAAGCGTTTGGATTGTTGTATTTTCATTTTCGTTTGTTTCCATATATTTTTAAATTTCTTCTCTAATTGTCTGGTTGACCCACTCATTCGTTAGTAGGGTGTTCTTTAACCTCCATGCTTTTGGAGGTTTTCCAGACTTTTTTCTGTGGTTCATTTCAAGCTTCATAGCATTGTGGTCTGAAAGTAAGCATGGTATAATTTCAATTCTTGTAAACTTATGAAGGGCTGTTTTGTGACCCAGTATATGATCTATCTTGGAGAATGTTCCATGTGCACTCGAGAAGAAAGTATATTCTGTTGCTTTGGGATGCAGAGTTCTAAATATATCTGTCAAGTCCATCTGATCCAATGTCTCATTCAGCGCCCTTGTTTCTTTATTGACCGTGTGTCTAGATGATCTATCCATTTCTGTAAGTGGTGTATTAAAGTCCCCTGCAATTACCATATTCTTATCAATAAGGTTGCTTGTGTTTATGAGTGTTTTATATATTTGGGGGCTCCGGTGTTCGGTGCATAGACATTTATAATTGTTAGCTCTTCCTGATGGATAGACCCTGTAACTATTATATAATGTCCTTCATCTCTTGTTACAGCCTTTATTTAAAGTCTAGTTTGTCTGATATAAGTATGGCTACTCCAGCTTTCTTTTGGCTTCCAGTCGCATGATAAATAGTTCTCCATCCCCTCACTCTCAATCTAAAGGTGTTCTCAGGTCTAAAATGAGTCTCTTGTAGACAGCAAATAGATGGGTCTTGTTTTTTATCCATTCTGATACCCTATGTCTTTTGGTTGGCGCATTTAATCCATTTACATTCAGTGTTATTATAGAAAGATACAGGTTTAGAGTCATTGTGATGTCTGTATGTTTTATGCTTGTAGTGATGTCTCTGGTACTTTGTCTCACAGGGTCCCCCTTAGGGTCTCTTGTAGGGCTGGTTTAGTGGTGACAAATTCCTTCAGTTTTTGTTTGTTTGGGAAGACCTTTATCTCTCCTTCTATTCTAAATGACAGACTTGCTGGATAGAGGATTCTTGGCTGCATAATTTTTCTGTCTAGCACCCTGAAAATCTCGTGCCAATTCTTTCTGGCCTGCCAAGTTTCAAAAGAGAGATCAGTCACGAGTCTTATAGGTCTCCCTTTATATGTGAGGGCACGTTTACCCCTTGCTGCTTTCAGAATTTTCTCTTTATCCTTGTATTTTGCCAGTTTCACAACAGAAACACTTGGCTGTGTTTCCTGTCCTTCCCTACAGAGGATAGAAGCAGCAGAGATTCAGGGGTAGTGGGTCCATATGTCAGGCTGTTGCTCAAGTGTTTGGAACCATTCTTGTGGTGCATTAGGTTTTGAAGGGCCACTGCAACTGACTAGGCCCTGGAACATAACTTGTACGCATGGATTATGTGCTCTTCAGAATGTGAGGCCAGGCACTAAATCCTCTCCGACCACAGGGCAATCTTTCCTGGTGGGTTGCCAGAAACTAATTACTCTTGGTTAGCACAGAAGCAGTGTGAGAACTCACCACCAATCTCTGGGAGCACACTCTGTGCTTGACAGCCTCACTGACCCACCCAGCCTGCAAACCAAGTCCTAATTAGCAAATAGCAAGGGGATAGGAATGGCTTTCTGAATGGCCAAAGTTTCATTTTCGGTGAGAATGAAAGCTGAGAGGGCAATGTCTCCCTCAGTTTGCCCTTGCCCCAGAAGTGAGGTGAGTTGCCTTCCAACACCTTGGGCTACACACAAATATTCTGTGCTGAGTGCTGTCCACTGACCTACATGGAATGTTGTCAATATAGATCTTGAAGGCAACATTGCAGGGCTCCTATGGCCCAACCTATTCTGCTGTCTCAAGAACTCATGCGAATCCCCAATTAAAACCAGAGGGATTTTCTTTGAACCATGGGCTCTAATTTGTCCATGGCAGTTTCAAAAAGAGTAAAAGGGGGCGCCTTGGTGACTCAGTTGCTTAATCCTCTGGCTCTTGGTTTTGGCTCAGGTCATGATCTTGCAGTTCATCGTTAGAGTCCCATGTCGGGTTTTGTGCTGACAGCTCAGAGACTGGCGGCTGCTTAAGATTCTCTCTCTCTCAGCCCTTCCCCCTGGTCGTTATCTCTCTCTCTCAAAATTAACTATTTAAAAAATTAAAAGAGGAAAAGTATGGGGCTTTTGAGTGTCTCAGTTGGTTAACCATGGGATTATCACGAAGGTCATGATCTTATGGTTTGCAAGCTTGACCCCCACATCAGGTTTTCTCCTGTCAGTACGTAGCCTGCTTGGGGTCATCTATCCCTCCTTCTCTACCCCTCACCACATGCACACACTCTTTCATCCTCCCTCTCTCTCAAGAATAAAAATAAACACACAAAAAGGAGGAAAAGGGTCAGTATTCCTATGAGAGATGATAATGGGCTAAGTCTGCGGATGAAATGACTAGTACAATCTCCTGGCAAGCTGACGGTCTCAGCAATAAGAAACACATATGCGCTAGGGTAAAGGGAAACTTCCACTGTTTACAGTGGGAGCCGTCATGGCAAGAGGCCTGTATCCTTACTTGAGAAAGAGAAGGAAAGCTTTGGGATTTGACTGTTTTCCCTTCCCGTCCTATCAGTGGATAGAGGCAGCAGTGATTCAAGGGGAGTGGGTTTGTGCTTAAGTGTTTAAAACTGGGCTGTGGTTCCTGAATGGTGTCTCTCAGAGCTAAGAACGTCCTTGAGAATACTGTGCATGGGTGAACCAACTGCGCTTCAGAATGAAAGCATCTTTTACAGCCACGGACTGGGACTAGTTGGATAACCATCATTTCTTTGATCAAGCATCCAAACACCAAGTACTCCCAGGAAAGCAATCTTTCCTTTGGGGTATCAGAAACTGATTGCTCTTGGTTAGCACAGACCAGAGTCAGAGCTCATTGGGAATGGCTGGGCACTATGTGGCGGACAGCCTCATTAGCCTTGCCTGGGGACCGAGACTTATTTATCAATACAGCCAGGGAGTTGGGATGGCTACACACAGGGCCAAAGATTTTCATCAGCTGACAATGGGAAACAGCTGGGAATGAATGGTCTAGCTCCATGTTTCTCTTCTTCCAGAAGTGAGGATAGCTCCTTCCTGATATCTCTCACCTTGACTATATGCAAACATTCCTGGTGGACACCTGGAAATGCCCTGGGCTTATCTTTGTCAACAGGGTACTGAGACTGAGACTTTGAGGGACCCTGTGGTACAGCCTATCCCAGAGTGACAAGAACTTGGCCAGACTCCCTAGTTCAAAGAAGAGGAAAGGGCTCTGAGACACTGTGCCTGAATGGACAACAGGGAGAACTGAGCTTGAAAAAGAGCAACAGTGTGGAGGAGAATACACGGAAGGCCGACTTTATTAACAGAAGAGAATTGGATATAGCAAAAAAGTGAAGAGACTAGCACAATCTCCTTGAAAAGATGGTTGTCTCGGGAGTAATGATACTGTGTGGGCTAGGACAAAGGGAAACCCCCTGCATTGTTCCTTTAGAAGGAGAGGGAAAGTATCTGCCATTGGATTTTTTTTTTTTCCTCTGAGGCAGTCATGCTACACAGCAGTTTCTGGCTTGGGGCTAACCTTCAAGTATGTGCAAAGTGGCTCTGTTGCACTGGTCCTTGAATGGGTTGTTTCTGCACATTCTGCATGTCCTGAAGAATTACTGCAAATGGGTGAACTCTTTGATCTTCAGAGGAAGGCATCTGTAGCAGCCAGGGTTTGGAGTGCTGCTGCTAACTCCTGGCTTTCAAGCACCAAGTCATCAGTGACCGGGGTCACTGGATCCTTTTGTGTATCAGAAACTGAATGCTTTCAGTTATCAGGGGATAAGCATGGGTACTTTCCACCAATCTGTGGTTTTTCACTGAGTTATTGACAGGCTCACTATGCCTAGTGGGAAGCAAGATATAATTAGACAAAGCACAAGGTATGAGGCTCCTGGGTGGCTCAGATGGTTAGGTGACTGACTCTTGAATTCAGCTCAGGTCATGATCTCATGGTTGTTAGGTCAAGACCTGCATCAGGCTTTGTGCTTACAGCATGGAGACTGCATCAGATCCTGAGCTCCCACTTTCTGCCCCTACTCCACTCATGTGTGTGTGTGTTACTCAAAAATGAGAAACGGTTAAAAGCGAGTTTTCAAAAAAGAAAGAAAACCAATGGCATAATGGGAATGGACCCATGGATGGCCAAAGTGCTTCCTTTCCTCTGAGAGAGGGATCAGGCAGAGAATAGTGACTGGTATAATCTATTTGAAGCTGCTTTCTTTATAATAGAAACTACCTCTGCACTGGGGAAAGGGAAAAACACCACTGGTTTCACCTGGAAGCTAGTCCAGAGGAAAACTTGATCTGGAATTCAAATAAAAATGGAATACAACTGAAAATGTACTGTATGGCTCCTCTGGGCCTGTCTACAGGAAAACATTCCAACATTCCAATGCTGGGCACCTCAAATATGCTAAGTTTCCTGATGTATGCTTGGTTCACATGTGGTGCGAGGCCTCATAGCCCAAGGTATCCCAGAGTCCAGAGAACTTGACCCAAGCCCTCAGTTAAAGTGAGCCTCAATTGGTTTTAAAATCCAAGGCCCCAAATGCCTACAAGAGAAAACCTTGTCTGGAAACTAGACCAAAATGGACATGGATACACAGAGGTCCAAAGTTCTTTCTGACAGAGAAGAATAGGATAGTGCACAGGAAGAAAGTGGCTAGCATAATCTCAAGTGTAAGACACACCAATGGTTTGAGCACAGGGAAATGTCTATTGACTACACCTGACGCCCCTACTGTGAAATTGTTCATCCAGAAGGTTGGTAAGCCAAGAACTCTTCTGGCCATTGCCTTTTCTCCTGCCCTTTCCATCAAGTATAGATGCCATAATCCTTCAGTGATTCAAGGTCAGTCTCCCTGGGGACCTTCCAGTGTTTGGAACCAGGCTTTGGTGCAGGAGACTTTGCCTGGGCTCTTTCTGTACTGACCCATGTCTGGCAGCAAACTGGCCATCTGTGAGCCTTCTGCTTTTCAGAATGCAGGCAGCTCAATGAGCCCGGTGAGGGACCCCATCAGGGAAAACATCGCCGTGCACCTGCAGCCTGTCAAGCACCACACTTTCAGTTAATGGAGAGCAATTTTCTCTTTGGGATGTCAGAAACTGCTGATTGCTTTTGGTTAGCATTGGCAGTGACGGGGAGCTCTCCATTAATCTCTGAGTGCTTTTTCTGTGAACGATGACCCCACTTTTTCTGAGTGTGACCCAAATCTTCCTTAGCAAATCCTCAAGGGTATGGGAACTTATAGAGGGCCAGTCTGTGTAATCAACTCAGTCTCTGTGACTTTTTTTTCTTCTTACTGTGGCCTTGAAGCCCACATCTCCATCAGCTTTTACCACAAGAGTGAGGCCAACTGTCTCCAAATGTCACCTGCCCTTACCCACAAGCAATCCTGTGCTGAACACATTCAAGTCCCCAATACCTCTTGTTCCCCAGGTAGATCTGGCAGACACCCCAGAGGCACCTGTTCCTAAAGCTTATGGGAACTTGGCACGCCTTCACAATTCAAATGGGGGAAAACTGCCGCCAGACTCTGGCACTGAATGTCTCCCCGTGAACCCTCGGTTAGGACAAGTGTAGGGGAATTGAAAAGGATACACTGAGGGCTAAAGTTCTTCATCTCAGATGAGAACACAACGAAGCTGTAGATAATGTTACAAGCACAATCTCCTGGGCAAAGTTTGCTGTCCAAGGAGTAAGAAAGACCTGTGGCCTGAAGAGAAGTGGAACATACACTAACCATACCAGGGAGAGGTGGAGGCAAAAGTCATACAGCCCAACTTCAATAAGGTCTGCGATGTTTCAAGCCATCACCAGCTTTCAATCGCTGCCTGTTTGTAGAAAGACACTCTTGTGACTCACAAGATAGGATCTTGCTCCTAGCAAGTCTGCAGATTTCGGTTCTGGTAGTTCAGTCTTTGAGTATTTTTGTGCCCTGAGCTGCTCGGTGAATGGACTTGACATGCATGAACCCTGAGTGTCTCAGGAGGTAGGTAGCTCAGGATTTCCTGAAAGGGGTGGACAGAGAGAAGGGCAATGGTCCCATGTCAACAGAATCCTGCCAAACACAGAGTTCTTCCTGGCAGGAGGTCAAACTTTCCTTTCCGATATCAGAAATTAACTGCGATGTGATTACACACGATGTGAGTGCAGGCTCCCTGGGAATTGCTGGGCGCCATCTGAGGGACAGCCTTGTAGGTCCTGAATTTGACACTTGGCCCTTGCTCCAGAAATGATATTGGATGCTTCCCAACATCACCCACCCCTGTGCACATGCAAACCTCTTTTGCTGACCAGTTTGGCCAGTCTGTCTTGCAGAAGAGTTCCATGGACTCCTGTTGCCCAGCGTATTCCAGATTACTGGGGACTGGTTAAAGCTCCATGATTAAAATCAGAAAATGCTCCCAGATTATTTCTGTGAATGTCCCCTAATGAAATCGTCACTTGTAAGGGCTAACCTGTAGCTTAAGAAATAACTGCTTTGTTTTGCTTCTGTAAATTACACTTCATCAATCAAGGGAACAACAGGTCCAAGTGGCACCAGAGGCAGGGTCAACGAGGGCAACTGGTTGGGGCTTCGCGGCAGAATGTCTGAAATAATCACCCCCATCCGGGAACTGTTTCCACCCCCATGTGGGAACTGTTACTTTGTTCTTTTCCCAGGTGATGGTGAAACGATGTGGTTGGCTATAAAAACTCTGTACCCCAACTGTTCGGGGCCGCAAGCTGGTCAAGAGTGTCAGTCCCGATTGGTCGGCCTTGCCTCTCATTGCAATAAACTTTGCTGTAACTATCACTGGTGCCCGTATAATTCTGTTTCAGGAGTCGAGTGGATGCAACACATTAGTGAAAGAGCAAGGGAATCTGAAGGGATGCACCGAGAGCCAAATTTCCTCACCTCAGAGGAAAGTGGTAGAAAGCTTCACATGAGGTCACTAGCACTCTTCCCGAGGCAAGGTTGGTGTCATCACCAACATAAGTGGGTCAGGTCTAAGGGCTCATCCTTGAGCTACATTTAGGAGCCCTGTGTGCAAAAGGGCTGTCACTCTTTTCCATTCCTTTCCTTCAGTGCTAGAACAGTGGTGGTTTGGGGCTCTTGTCTGCCTCCTGGTTCACACTTACATCTCTGGAAATGGGCTGTGGTCTTTTAGTTATTGAGTTTACTTTTTTTATCCTCACCACTCCAAGGTATTGACTTTTCACGGACAAACCGTTAGCATCTCAGAATGAAGTAAGTTCCGGCATTCTAGGAGGTTGGTAGAGAACAGGGAGGGACCATCTGGGGTAACACAATCCTGCCATGCTCTGAGTTCTCAGGGACTCAGGGACCTTTCTTCCCCACTATCAAAAACTGCTGTTTGGCCGCACACCACCCTAGTGGGAGCCTGCCTAGAGTTTCTTGTCACGGTCTGAGGACAAACCAGTCACTCCTGACTCTGACCCCTGATCTCAGTCTCTTCTTGCCCGTGAAGTGAGGTGGGCTCTTTCCAGTACCACCTGTATTGCATGCGTTTGGGTTTTATAGTCTCTATTTCACATCTATCCTGATGGTTTTGCAGTGTAATACCTTTCTTTGGATTGCATTAAACACACAAGGACACATCATTCTTTGTTTTATATCTTCGGATATATATCCTATAATATAACATATAGGACTAAAGTGGGAAGCCTTCCAGATGTTGAGATTTGAATAATTCTGTATGATCTCCAAACAGGAAACTGATAATGTGACACAAGTTTAGATATATCTAAGTTTATATGAAAGGCAGACTGCCATTTTTGGCTGCTGAATTTTGTCAAATTCTACTAACTCTCACCTGGGAATGGTGAGTTTGAATAATTTGAAAGACTTCTGATTAGAAAGTGTCATAAAGAAACATTGAAGCTTCATGAGTTCACATTCTGCTCTCATTTTTTTTCTTAATTTTTTCTAAATATTCGAGTGGCAGTTGGTTATGATATTACTGATGAACTATAAGCATAAAGACAAAATAAAAACAAGCGTACTTAGAATCATGAGTTGGTCCTAAGAAATATTAGGCTTTGTTTTTCATTCTCTTTTTTCTTCTTAGTGCTCTTTGGAATATGTTCCAAAATGAAGCTTCCAGCTTTTCTTTTCTTTTTCAGGATTGTTTTGGCTATTTGGACTCTTTTGTGGTTCCACACAAATTTTACGATTGTTTGTTGTACCTGTGTGAAAGATGTGGGTGGTATTTTGATAGGGATTGCATTAATTCTGTAGATGGCTTTGGGTAGTATAGACATTTTAACAATGTTTGTACTTCCAAACCATGATCATGGAATGTGTTCTCATTTTTTTGTATCCTATTCCATTTTCTTCATAAGTTTTCAGAAGGCCCATCTTATACATCTCTAGTCAGGATGATTTCTAAGTATCTTATAAAGTATCTTTGGTGCAACTCTCAATGGGATTGACTCACTGATTTCTTTTTCTGGGGGGGTGGGGGAGAGGACAGATTGATGATGAGTATTGAGGTGGGCACTTATGGTGAGCACTGAGTGTTGTTTCTAAGTGACGAATCACTGGATTCTAATCCTGAAACCAATATTGATTGCATTGCATGTTAACTAACAAGAATTAAATAAAACTTTGGCAAAAAACTGGGGAAAATGAACAGATGATTTGATCTTGCTATTTTTACACCCTTTTTTGACCCTGCTATCCTGACTCATATTTTATCTTGGAGAATTTAGCTCCCGCACACAATTTTGTTTTGGTGCTGTGCTTAATAAACATTGAAATCAGACATATATGAACATGGGTGTCTTGGGATAAAGAGTTTCCAGGGAAAAATAATAAAACACTTCACTTGATCAGCTTAAAAAATATAGCTCAAAATACCAGTTCTAGTTTATCTGGATTTATGAATTTTTTTTTTCCAGGACCCATTGAGTGTCATGTAAATGCCTGGGTGTTCTAGCCACACCATAATGCATTAAGTATAGATTCTGCTCTTTTAAATTTTAAAAAAGGAATTCCTATTCTGACATGTTAGAGCAGGGAGATCAGTGATATGTGGTCTCCCGTGGTGGGCCAGCCATAATCAGTTATAGACTAGCCACATCCGGGGTTCATTTATTTGAAGAAGAATCTCATATGTATTCTGTTTGTGCCACTTGTTACTTTGACATCTACAGCAGGTGCCCAAGTCTCACCCTTAAGCAAAGCAAGAACTTTACCATTGGAGCACTGGGTCACTTTGGAAAGGATCTATGTCCTTCTGAAGGACAGATCACTTGTATGCCTAGCAGCAGAGGCAGGTGTGGAAGTAGACTCTACGATTCTGAGATACAGTGCTTCTGTCTGGTCGATATCTAAGCCTTCTCTTCTGGGAACAGTGGGTGGTAGTAGGGTGGGGTGGTTGCTCAAGACCCACTTCTTGAGCAGAGCCTTTGCTGCATGACCATGCCTCTTAAGGCAGGGAGCACACTCATACACTCTTGGATTAGTGATGTCCTGTGTACCTGGTGGTGGACACAGACCTGATTTTTCCTAATTGGCCACAAACATTTGCTTGTTTTATGCAGGTTTTTAGGCAAACGGGTACATTTAGTGTACAGGTGTGGTGGAACACTCCCCACTTGACACCCTACGCAGTGGTCTCATCCTCTGGAGAACTGGCTTTTGTAGTTCTGTAGCCAAGCTCTCATTGTACCATAGAGTGACTGATCTAATAAAGAGACTAGGACTGGCCCTAATCACAGGAGGTGGGTAGAGTCCAGAGGATAAGGCTGGGATCTCTGATTTTTAGGCCATGGTTCAAATCCCTCCCTTCATGCTGGCTTTAATTATTTATTTTTAATGTTTATTCGTTTTTGAGACACAGAGACAGAGTGTGATAAGGGAATGGGCAGAGAGAGAGAGGGAGACACAGAACTTGAAGCAGGCTCCAGGCTCTGAGCTGTCAGCACAGCGACCAATGGGGTGCTTGAACTCACGGACTGCAAGATCATGACCCGAGCCAAAGTTGTATGCTTAACCGAATCACCCACCCAGGCACCCCCATGTTTGCTTTAGAAATTAGAGAATCTAATATTCTGGGAGGAATCATGTCCACTTACTCTCCACGTGCGGTCATTTTAGTATCCAGTCCCCACATGTGCACTGGCACACACACTGATGGTGTGTTCAAGAAACAACAGACCCTGGGGAAGTGACTAGAGAGAAAGAAGAAAAAGGTTAGAGAGAGCTCTTCCATGGGGCAGCAGCATCCATTTTCTTAGCTGCATGCTCAATGTCCCATACATGGGGAAGGAATTCCTGAAATTGGTAGGTTTCTGCTGGAACCAGGGCCATTCTTGGCCCGCTTTCAGAGGAAAGGACTAGCACACTGCAATGCCACTCTGTTGGCATCTGGAAGTATGATGACCTAACCCCCCACAGGTTATACAATAACTACAGAAGAAAAGGCCTCAGTGTTCCCCCTGTAGAGTGTTGTGCTACCAGTGGTTTTCCCCAGGGTTCCATATAACCATAATGGGTTAATTGGCCTTGGCTCTCCATCAGTGGATCACTGTGTTCCAATTTACTGGAGAAATGCTTTATACTTGCTGGAAGTCTTTCAGAGCCAAGAGAGGCTTAGAGCCTTGGGTTGGTGAAGACTCGAGATAGGGAAGGGAATGTCAGAGCAATTTACACTGAGTCTACAGTTCAAGCACAATAGCAGTCCTTGTTGGACCCCCAGTGTCTTCATTTAGAAATATGGAGCTCATTTTCGTGGTGGCATGAGGGTCCTTCATGAGTAAAGAGTAGACACTGGGGATGGACAAAGAAAAGGGAATGGCAGAATCCTGAGATCTTTGCACAGCCCTGGAATGTGTAGATCCTGAGCTTTGCCCTTAGCCTTAAAAAGGTCACTTCCGGGGCGCCTGGGTGGCGCAGTCGGCTAAGCGTCCGACTTCAGCCAGGTCACGATCTCGTGGTCCGTGAGTTCGAGCCCCACGTCGGGCTCTGGGCTGATGCCTCAGAGCCTGAAGCCTGTTTCCGATTCTGTGTCTCCCTCTCTCTCTGCCCTTCCCCCGTTCATGCTCTGTCTCTCTCTGTCCCAAAAATAAATTAAAAAAAACGTTGAAAAAAAATAAAAAAAAAAAAAAAGGTCACTTCCTTCAAGTCAGCCACATAAAGATGCCGATTTTGTTTGGGCATCTTCATGCCTGTGGCTCCAGTGCTAGTGATGGACATCAGAGAACAGGCAGAATCCTGTGTCAGTGGTGCCCACTGAGTTTTGCTGGAGGAACAGGACCAGGGAAGGTCATGCCATGGACGTTCCGGATTTCACCTGCTTCAGATACATCAGGTATTTCCCATTACTAGTAGTTATCTCCATAGAGAAAGCTGGTAAACATCTAGATGGGGTGTTCCACAGTCCTATTATTTATTCTGTAACTTCTCCAAGCACTCACTTCGTGCTTGGGGATCTGGTAAGTCTAAGTGCAAAGCTTCCAATGACAAAGTGGACCCTGTCTGCCAGGTTTTCAGAGGCTGGAGGTGTGATGAACAAGACATGTCAAAAAAAAAAGGGCAAGAACTATAATAGTGAAAAGAATGAGTGTGCTGTTAGGGCACAGCACTGTTGGGGAGTCACCGAAGGGTATTACAGGCTTCACTGGGGTGACATTTTCTTGATCCAGAATGACAAGAGGGAACCACACTGCACATGCCTGCAGTGTGTCAGGGAGAAGATAGGCTGGTGTAGAAAATAGGATACAGAATTGAGTTTGTCCATTAGAAACACTAGAACGGTGGAAAATGGGGCGGTGGGTTCCTGGGAAGGGAGAGGAAGGAAGGAGGCAAAGCATAGACCGGAGCTGAGACCTAGTAGACTGTCAGTTATGCAATCCTCGCTGACAGCATTATCCAAATACCTTGAATCTTAAAACTACAAATATTTAATAGCTCCCAATTTTTGTGGGAGAGGAATCCAGACACAGCATAGCTACATGAAACTGACTCAAAGTCTCAATGAAGCCAGGGCTGTGGCTCCAGTGGAGACTCAACAAGATGATAATTTTGCCCAAGCTCACTCACACGAGCAATGTCAGAACTCTGAACTGAAAGCTTGTTTCAATCTTTTAACTGGGGAACTTCTTTCTCTCCTATACAGGGGTCTCCTGCAGTAGTCCTGAACTTAAGTGCTTGATCCCCCATTTCCAAGTGGTAGAAGAGAGACAGAGAAAACAATTGAAGGAAAACAATAGAGAGCAGAGGGAGCGGGAGGGAGAGAGACGGCGAGAGGATAGAGGGAGAGAAAGAGGAGCAGAGGGAAAGAGAGAGAGATGGACCAAACCCAGGACTAAGCAAGAAGAAAGTGGCAGAATTTTTGTCATGAAATCTTCAAACTGACCTCCCATCACTCGAACTGTGTTCTGTTGGTTAGAAGGCAGTCACTAACAGCTGAGTGGTTTCACAAGGAGTGAAGTGTCCTGACTGGACATGGATCACTATCTTTGTCCCCCGGGGAAGTCTAAGAGAGTGTGTTCAGCAAGCTCATCCCTGAACTGAGAACACTGGATACATTTTGGAAATGGCTGTAAGAGATGAACAACCAGCCTCACTCATCATTAAAAAGTGAACATGGGAAAATGGATTTGGTGTAATTTCTCACCTATCAAACCAACAAAAGTATTTCACCAAACTCCTGAAACTAGACCACTTTTTGGACATTAGAGATAATGGCACTTATGTTTCAGTAGTGAGAGTGGCCTCAACTCTGTTATTGGAGGGTAATTGTCATGATTTCAGCTGCCATCACACCTTCGATTCCAGTGGTGAAGTGTCTGCTTCTAGAAACGAATGACGGTGGTTGGAGATTTGCACAAGTAATTCATGTAGGCATGTGTCATCTCTACTTTGACATTAAGAGCCCTGAATGGAACACTTCCTCATACAGAGAGGATCCATTTCTTCTGGCAGCAGGACTATGATACAGCCATTTAAAATGATGGTGCCAAACCTTTTAATGGACCATGCGCAAGTGCTAATATGATTTTCTTTTCTTTTTTTGATTTAAATGTTAGTGAACATGTTGGTTTCAGAAGAATTCAGTGATTCATCACTTACATATAACACCCAGGGCTCATCACAAGTACTTTCCTTAATATTCATCACTCATCTAACCAGTCTCTCACCCACCTCCCTCCATCAACTCACAGTTTGTTCTCTATCGTTAAACATCTCCCTTTCTTCTCTTTCTCACCTTCATATTTGTTAAATTCCACATATGAGTGATATCGCATGACCACTGTCTTTCTCAGATGGACTCATTTTGCTTAGCATGATACATTTTAGTTCTATCCATGTAGTTACAAATGGCAGGCCTCCATGCTTTTTGGGGGCTGAGTAATAGTCTCATCAAGATAAAAGCTTCTCCACAGTGAAGGAAACAATCAACAAAACTCAAAGCAGCCTACGGAATGGGAGAAGATATTTGCAAGCATCCTATCTGATAAAGAGGATCCAAAATCTAGAAATGACTTATCAAACTCAACACCCAAAAAAACAACCACCCAGACACTCATCATTAGGGACTGCAAAGCAAAACCACAATGCGATACCACCTGAAACCTGGTAGAATGGCTATAAACAACACAAGAAATAGGTGTTGGTGAGATATGGAGAAAGGGGAACACTCTTACCTTGTAGGTTGAAGTACAAAGTGGTGCAGCCACTCTGTTATGATTTTTTGAAGAAAAATGTTAGAAAGCACTCCTCCTTCTATGGTTACTTGTTGTCATTTCTGTGTATTATTTAGGGCACTGTAAGCAGGTGAAATTTATTCCCTATGAAGAGTAGAGGAAAAAATTTGAAAACCAATATGAATATTTAAAGATATGGAGTAGGATTTAGTCAGTTTAAATGAAAACTAAACAACAAAAAAGTTTACCCAACCAAACCAAATTCACATTGTGATTCCATTCTGTGAAAAAAACGTTCAAATGTAGAAAAGTAGTACAGGGTGTGATTGTCTTTGAATGCCAGGATTTTTAGTTTCTTCATTTTCCTTATTTTGTCTTTCCAAATAATATGGAAACCTGCTGGCAACTGTAACCTGGTTTGCTTAAGCTGTTTCATAAACAAAGAAGGGGAAGTCTATAAAGAAGATGACACAGTGGAGTTTTCCGAAGAGTGATTTGATTGTCACAGAATTAGAGAAGCTGATGGAAAAATTGAAGAAGCCTAGATTTCTTCCAATATGCTATAATTTGGTGAGACAAACTGTCAGATACCTCGTCCACTCCAGTTTAATTTTTTGTTCTAGGAATAAGTACACAGGTGACACTATCACAGACCTTTGTTCAATATGAAAATATACTTTTCCAAAAGCTCAAACTCGTTCCTATTATAAGACTTATGTGCTACGTTTTCCTTTTGGAAGAAGCTTCCTTTGAAGTGCAGGTCTCTATTTTAAATGACTCATTGCTGTTGTCCACCAACATGCTAATCCCATGGACCCTCTTTTACTTCTGTCTTCCTCATTGGAAGTCATCTCCACATGGCACAGGTCACGTTTTGTCATGGTCAATAATAAAGATATAGTGCTGGGCACAGAGCAAGCATGGGTGTTGGCTAAAGGAATTCATACAAAATTAACAGGTATTGGAGGTGGGTCAAGAGGGTCACAAGTACAGGCCCAGGATGGCATGCAACAGAGGGTTTACCACTGACCTTCCTTTGCAAAGCCTCCTTTATCTATCTGTAAAATATTGTCATCCCGATTTTTCTTAAATGCCTGCACAATTACTGCTAAATATTTCTGCATGCAAGGAAGCAGGAGGAGGCCACATGAGGGGGAGTCTCTGTGCTACGTGCCTTAAAAGACACTGTAATTTCCTCCAATGCAGGAATGGCAAGAGTGCCATAACTCAGTTCTCATGTAATTCACCTAGTAAATGACTGGATATGTCCTCATTTAACTTTCTTTCTTTTTCACAGTGTCTTTTCTTTTTTGTTTCTTTAATTCCAGTTAGTGAATGTGAAGAGTTATAGTACTTTCAGGTCTACAATTCCATATGCCACCCTGTGCGCATGATAAGTACACCCCTTAAACCCCATCACCGATTTCACCACCCCCACTGCCATCCAACACCCTCTGGTGAGAACAACTATCAGATTGCTCTCTAATCTTAAGAGTCTGTTTCTTGATTGCTCTCTCTCTTATTTTTTCCATTTGCTAGTTTGTTACTTCAATTCCACAGATGAGTAAAATTATTGCATGGTATTTGTCTTTCTCTGATTGACTTATTTAACTTAACATCATACTCTCTACCTCCATCCATGGCCTATATATGGATATATATGGATATATATGTATTTATATGTATATATGGATATATATATTTAGATGGCTATATACATATATAGATGGATATATATGTATATGGACATATATGGGTACTCTATGGATATATATACATATGGATATGTCTATATGGATATATGGCATATATATGGATATGTAAATGCATGGATATATATGCACAAATATAAATGGATATATATGAATATATATTTGGATATTTATATAGATATATATGAATACATATATAGGTATATATGATATAGATAGATATAGATATACAGATATATAAGTGTATATATAATATATCCTTATACATATATATGTATGTGTGTATATATATGTATGTATATATATGTGTGCATATATATATATATCATTAGCCAAAAGAAGGAATGAAATCTTTCGCTTTACACAGACATGGTGGGAACTAGATAGTATGATGCTAAGTGAAATAAGGCAGTCAGAAAAAAAATACCATTCAACAATTTCACTCGTATGTGGAATTGAAGAAACAAACAAGCAAAGAGAAAAAGGTAAGGGATAAAGCAAAACTTTATTGGGATTTGCTGCCACAGAACTTGTGAGAAATTCGTTATGGGAGACTATCCCCAAAACAGGAACAATACATTCATATTTTACAGTCATTGGAAAAGGTGGCCGACACTATCCTCAATCAGAAATTACTCCTTAAATTATTAGTGATTACCAGCAACACTGCCTTTGGTTCCCAAAACAAGGAACTGGTGGTCTTGATATTTGGGAACAAGTAAGGAAAACATTTAAAACTGGGCAGTCTGAGGGAGATAATGTTCCCCCTGGGGTAATTCCCACTTGGTCCATTGTCCATACTGCCCTTCTCTCCTTGAGTTCAGATGATGTATATAAATATATAAAATTATCCAAAATAGAGGCAAACCCTGAGCATTTTTATTCAGCCTGTGCCATTGGTGGCTTTACAGCCAAAAAATACTCTCCCTTCCCCAAACGAGTGGGGGGAAATGGAGCTCTAAAAACCTCACCAACCAGTTCTGATAAAGTCCTCACCCCAATGCACATTAAGTACATTAAGGAAGCCCATAAATCTGGTAAATTCCAGCCTTTTCCTGTTGTCAGGCAAAATGGGCAATAGGTCCATGAAGGTCTGCTCTTTCCAACAGTAAAAGAATTGCAAAAATCAGTTAAGCTCTATGTCCATCACAGCCCTTTTACAAGGGGCACTTTAAAAAATACTTGTGGTACTTTTTCCATGTGTACCTGGGACTGGGGCTCTCTTATGAACATCCTTTTGACCCCAGCCCAATATGCTGTCTGTGCCCAAGAGTTTCATGCTGCTTGCGTGTCTTCTGCTACGCAGAACTTTGATGCTGCTATTGCAGCGTCTCTTGAACCACTGTCCACTACAAGGCAGTATTCCCAACCAAGGCAGCAAGCCCAGCTTCCAATCATTGTCAGTAAAACAATGCACTGAAATAGTGTGGTGTATTTTACACAGGCCATCCCTAATATAGGGGACTCTAACTCTCTCTCACTCTTTCTCCCTATACACTCCAGTTAGTCTTATGTGGTGGCTTCTCCTTTTTTCATTTCCTGGATTAAGAACTGTGATGATTAGAGCCAATTCTCTCTAGCTAGCCTACCTCGGAATGGAGATTTTAAAGAATATTCCCAAGAAGCTGCTGAAACTTCTTTTGTTTCAGGGAACTTCCCTGTCTTCTTTGGCCTGACATGGACTGCCTAATTCCACTAGTGGAAAACCAAACCAAACCAACTAGTACAAAGCAAAGCACAACAAAACAAAACAAAAAGCGGTCTCTGCTCATCTAGCTGAGCTGACAGGCTTTAGGACAACATGAACTCTTTTCTCTGCCCTCTGTGCCTCTGTCTGCCTTCAGCCCCCTTGACCCCACCTCACCTTTATTCGAGTAAAGTTTACTAAAGGTCAAATAAGCTCATGTTATCTCAGTTCCAATTTGTTAGCAAAAGGATGAATTAAAGTAATGGTGAACTTTGTCTCATAGTTTTCATGGGGAATTGTTAAAATACCTTTCAGGGTCTTTGGTAACCTGAAACTTGAACATTTTGATTAAATGCTTAATTGAATTAAGTTCATCGGACATTTAGGCCACTTCCAAATCAAATGGAATGCTGAAACATTGCTTACTAAATAAAGGTTGATGCTTCTGACTCCTTACGGCAACAAAAGAAAACAAAACAAAAACACTAAAACAATTTCAATCCATTAAAAACATGCTTTATGATTAATGGATTCATAAGTCTACCACCTAAAAAATATTCTGGTGTAACAGGTCACAATTGGTTACTACTTGGTTTTCACTGGAGACTAAGGTTTCTAAGAGTTAAAATTTTGCTAAATGTAATTAAGGCTAATGGAAAGAAGTAACTTCATATGTTAAAAATTAAGAGATATGTAAAAAAGTTATAAAAAGGAAAAATGCATTTTTGTTAAAGGTAATGAATAAACTACTAAGTAAATTAATGAATATATAACTATTTATAAATGTTTTATAAATAAAAAAACAACAGGACATCATGTCTTTTTCAGTTGTTCACAACCCACAAGACCAAGCAATTGTAAACTGAGCACATAATAAGCTCAAAAACATGTAAAAAAAAGGGGGGGGGGAGGAGATACACCTGGCTTATCTGCATTACAACCTCAGCTCCTTTTTGATCGTGCTAGGATTACTCAACTTTTTAAATCTTAATCCTCAAGGACTAACTGCAGCTGAGTTATTCAAAAGAAGATAAACCCTCTCACCCTAGGGTGCTATGCAAAACATCTGGAGGGGGTCCACAACGGACTGGGCCCACCTAACTTCTCACCTGGGGTCGAGGATATGCTTGTGTTCTTTCAGATTCCCAACCTCTGTGGATTCCCTCTCAGTTGGTGAAGCCTTACCATGGCATGGTGGAGACCCCATGATATTTTCCAATGAACCAAGACTTCCAGAGAATGACTCTGAGTGATCAGGCCACTGCCCCCCCCCCCTTTTCAAGATGAAAGAAGCCTCTTCATGGACTCTTCATCCTGAAGCCACTCCACAAATGCAAGTCCTTGTCCCCTGATAGAACATGGGGAAGCCTTGTCTAACCGGGCAGGCATCCTCTTACAACACAATGATGTTGCATATACCCCTAACTCACATCTGATGGCCATGATTTCTGTCATGAGCAAAAATTCCATATGTGGAACCCTGATTCTTCTCCTTGCCCTCATTTGTCCAGGCCAGGCTCAGTATTCATATTGGGCTCTTTTCCTTAACCAACCTCTATTTGATAGCTTAACACTCTTAGATGGGGGACATTCTTATTAACAGTAATGACAGACTTCACGGAAGGAGCCAATCTTAACCCACCCTTCCAAATGGAACAAGAGCATTGGCTTTATATGCCAAGACCTCAATGGTGGCTTCCTCCAGCACCTCCTGTGTGTGTTACTAAACTTAGCAACTTATCTGTCTCCAATTAAAACTCAACTGGCTTTTGCACGTACAGCCCCAAACCTCTACAAGGCCAGACAATCTTACCTATTTTTCAGCCATAGGCTTTTATATACCTCAAAAAACAAACATATCTCATACTCCTAATGTTATAGCTTTCTCTAATCTCAAATATTCAGACCACCCCTGGAATAATATTCCTGGACAACCTGTTATGGAGAGACTGAGCATCATCTTCACTGGGGTAACTGGACTATTATTGACAGGGGTCCTAAAGGACATTGTGAAACAAAATATTCAAATAAGACCATATCCGCTGACCAGTCAAGTAGGAAGAATAGTTTCTGGAAAGATGAAGGCTTGTCTGTCCCTCTAACTTATGCACATAAAGGGAAATGAAAAGGGCATCGGCTTGTTAATCTTTGGAAGCTAAGCCTTCCCTTTTTCACTCTTACTGTTGGCCACACTGAAATGTATGCAAATTGACATATCAACATCACTTGGGCCTCCCTCCACAAGGATCAACGTGCAGAGACCACTATTGGTGTTCCTTCTCCCTATGTTTTTTTGCTACCTCCACCTTACCGATCAAACCACTAGAAAATAATTATAGTATCTCCACCTCCCAGTGCTGGTTTAGGTCCTGCATAAGTAATAATAACATCACCCATTTAAATAATTCCTCTTGATTAATGCTTAGCCAGTGCGTCCTAGTCTGGGTTCCTGTTAATGGCTCTGAGCCCTATATGCATACTTCAGGACAGGGTGCACTTTCCAAGCTTATTCACCTCAGTGAGGTCTCTCATACCCTCCAGTGACTCCCCAGCCTGTGCTCACAGCACAGTTCCTTTCAGTTTTATTTTCACATGTCTTGTCTTTCGTATCTTTGGTCATCTCCCCACCAGACTGTGGAGTCAGGGCAGGGCAGTCAGGGACCACTTTGTCATTGCAATCCTTGCACTTAGTCCCAACAGATCCCCTAGCACAAGGTGAGTGCTTGGAGAAGTTACTGAATGAAGAAGAAATAGAAGGACCCTGGACCCCTCCATCTGGAATTTGTTTGGCTTCCTCTGTGGAGATATATGCTAGTAACGGGAGATTCCTGTTGTATCTGAGGCAGGGGAAATCCAGAATGACCTCTGCATGACTTTTCCTTTGTTCCATTCCTCCAGAAAATCTCAGTGGGTGCCACTGACACAGGAGGCTGCCTGTTCCCTGGTTACAGTACTAGCACTGGAGCTGCAGGCATGAAGACCCCCAAACAAAATCAGCATCCTAACCCTAATCTAACCTAACCTAAAGGAGCTCTTTAAGGTCCATGGGTAAATCTCAGAACGTACTCACTCCAGGGCTGTGAAAAGGATCTGAAGCTTCTGCCATTGCCTTTGTCTGTCCATCCCCAGTGTATACTCTTGACTCATGAAGCAGCCTCCTGTCAGCTTCCTGTTTCCAAACGAAGAGCCTGGGGGTCCTACATGGACTGGTATTGGGTTTGGGCTCTAGACTCAGTGTACAGTGCTCTGTCATGTCCTTACCTATCCCAAGTCCTCACCACCCCAAGTCCCCAAGCCTCTCTAGGCTCTAAAAGCCTTCTTTCAGCAAGAATCAGGCGCTTCTCTAGTATCTCATAACACAGTGAGTCACTGATGGAGAACCAAAGCCAATTGACACTTTATGATTCCATGGAACTCTGGAGGAACCCACTGGTAACACAACAGTATATGGCAGAACACTGAAGGCTTTTCTTCTGTAGCTATTGTCTAAACTAAGGGGAGTTAGCTCATCATAATTCCAGGTGCCCATAGAGTTGGGCTGCAGCACCTTAGTCTTTTCCTCTGGAGGCTGGGCCAAGGATGACCCTGAGTCCAGCAGAAACCTGTGAACTTCAATAATTCCTTGCCCATCTTTGGGCCTTTGTGCATACAGCTATGAAATTGGATGCTGCTGCCCCATGTCAGAGCTCTCTCTAACCTCTTTCTTCTTTCTGTCTTGTCATTTCCCCAGTGTCCTCTTTCTTGAACAAATCTTTCTGTGTGTATGCGTGCGTGTGCCAGTGCACATGTGAGGATTTGGATAGAAAAGTGACCCCAAATGGACAAGTGCTGGCATGATTCCTCCCAGAATATCAGAGTCTCTCATTTTGAAAGCAAACATGATAGGAGGGGGTTTGAGCCATTGCCTAAAAGGGCAGAGCCCAGCCTGCAAATGTGTGGAGCCAGGGAAGAAAAATCAGGTCCACCACCGGGCATGCAGGACATCGCTAACCCAGCAGTGCGTGTGTTCCCTTGCCTTGTGAGGCATGGTAATGCACCAAAGACTCTGCCCAAGAAGTAGGTCTTCAGCAACCACCCCACCCACCACATACTATTCCCAGTACAGAGGGCATGGATATCAACCAGGCAGGAGCACTATATCTCTGAATCATACAGTCTACTTCCACACCTGCCACTGCTGCTAGGCATACAGAGATCTGTCTTTCAGAAGGACATACATCCTTTCCACAGTCACACAGTGTTACAAAGGTAAAGTTCTTGCTTTGGTTAGGGTTATATTTGGGCCCCTGTATTAGATGTCTAAGTAAGAAACAGGATATAGATGTTTCTTTCTCATATAAATGAAACCTGGACGTGGCTAGTCTGTACCTGATTTTGGATTGCCCACCGTGGGAGATCACATATCATTGATCTCCCTGCTCTAACAACTTAAATTTTCCTTTCTAAAAATTTAAAAAAGCAGAATCTATACGTCATGCATTATGCCGTGGCTAGAATGTCAAGTTCTTTACATAGAAATTAAGTGCTGCTGAAAAAGATTTCATTATTAATTATAAAATAAATTCAGATGAACTATAATCTGTACATTGAGCTACAGTGTTTTAAATTGATCAAATAATTGAAATGTTTTGTTTTTCCCTGAAAAGCACTTTATCCACAAGCATCCTATGTTGGTATATTTCTTTGATGTTTATGAAGCACCTCACAAAATTTTTCGTATGTGAGCAAAGTTCTCCAAGATAAAATGTCTGAGTCGTGATAGCAGGTTCAAAATAGAGGTGTAAAATTATCAAGACCAAATCATCTCATGTTTTTCCCATTTTTTCCCAAATATGTATTTAAATTCTCATTAGTTAACATACAGTGTAACACTGGTGTCAGGATTAGAATTCAGTGATTCCTCACTTACAGACAACACCCAGTGCTCATCATAACAAGTGCCTTCCCCAATGCCCATCCCCCATAGCCCATCTTCCACCCACCCAGAAAAAGAAATCAATGAATCGATCCCTTTGACAGTTGCACCAAGGATACTTTTTAAAATACTTAGAAATCACTTTAACCAAAGAGGTATAAGATGTGGAGTCTGAAATCTTATGAAGGAAATGGAAGACAAAAAGAAATGGGAAAACTTTCCAGGCCCATGGTTTGGAAGTACAAACATGGTTGAAATGTCTATCCTACCCTAAGCAATCTACAAATTAATGCAATCCCTATCAAAACACCACCAGCATCTCTCACAGAATGGATTCTAAAATTTGTTTGCAATGAAAAAAGTCCTCAGATAACCAAAGCAATCCTGAAAAGGCAAAGCAAAGCTGGAGGCATCATTTTGAACATAGTACTAAGAGCAGTTAAAAGAAAAAAAAAGGAAAAAGAAAAAAAAAGCCTAATGATTTATTGTGACTGACTCACTTATTCCAAGAATGCTTGTATTTATTTTGTCTTTATGCTTATACTTCAGCAGTAATCAAATAAAATCAAATGTTTGCCATTGATATTTAGAATGAATGATGAAAAACATGAAATCAGTATGCATTATCCTGAAGTTTCAATGTTTATGACATTTTCTAATCAGAAGTGTTTCAAAATATTCAAACTCCTCATTTCTATGTGATAGTAGAATTTGAAAAAAATGCAGGAACCACAAGTGACAGATTGTCTTTCAAGTGAATTTAGATATTTCTATATTTGTGTCAGATATCAGTTATCTGGAGATCACACAGAATTACTCAAAGCTCAAACTCTGGGAGACTTCCCACTTTAGTCAATTATGTTACTATAATGTCCATGTAGCCAAAGGCATAAAAACAAAGACTGATGTGTCCCTGTGTGTTTAATACAATCCGAAGACAGGTATGCTGCAAAGCAATCAGGTTAGATGTTAGAATAGAGACACTAAAACGCAAATGCACTTCAATGCAGGTGGTGCAGGAAAAAGCCCACTTCAGGGGCAAGACGAGACTGAGATCAGGGGTCAGAGTCAGGAATGACTGGTCTGTTCCCAGACAGTGACAAAAAGCTTTAGGTGAGCTCCCGCTGTGGTGGTGTGCCACCACACAGCAATTCGTTTTTGATGGGAAAGAACATCTGATTCTCTATTACTGAGAATTCAGTGCTTGGCAGGATTGTATTGGCACAGATGGTCACTTCTTGCTCTCTACCAACCTTCTGGAATGACTGCGCTTCCTACACTCTGAGAGTTGGTTTGTCCATGCAAAGTCCACACCTTGAAGAGGTGAGGTTAGAAAAAATAAACTCCGTGACTCAAAAGACCAGAACCCATTTCCATGGACTTGGGTGTCAGCCAAAAGCCAGACAAGAGCCCCCAAATCACCACTGCTTTATCACTGAAGGAAAGGAATGGAAAATAGTGATACCCCTTTTGCACACAGGGCTTATAAGTGTAGCTAATGGATGTTCCCCTTAGACCTGGCCCACAGATGTTGGTGATGACACCAACCTTGCCAGGGAAAAGTGCTAATGACTTCATTTGAAGTTTTATTCCATTTCCTTCAGTGATGAAGAAATTTGGCCCTCTGTACATCCCTTCAGAGACCCTTGCTCTTTCATTAATGAGGATTTCTTTAGGGGACCTACACAGACATGATCTGGGAGCATTTTCTGATGTTAACAGAAAATGGAGTTGTGACCAGTTCCCAGTAATCTGGGATGGCGTGGGCAATATGAGTCATGGAACTCCTCTGCAAGACGTACCTTGGCAAAAGGTGTCATAGGGCATCAGAAGCTGTTCAGCACAAGAGATTTGCTTGTGCACAGGAACAGATGATGTTCAGAAGGATCTGATCTCCTTTCTGGAGCAAGGGCCTAGGGCTAAATTCAGGAGCTATAGGGCTGTCATTCAGACAGTGCCCAGCCCTTCCCAGGGAGCCTGCACTCACACCATGTGTCATCACATAGCAATTAATTTCTGATATCGAAAAGGAAAGGTTGACCTCCTGCCAGGAAGAACTCTGTGTTTGACGGGTTTCTGTTACCATGGGACCATTGTCCTGCTCTAAGTCCACCCCTTTCAAGAAAGCCTGAGGTACCTAGCTCCTGAGACACTGACGGTTCCTGTGTGTAAAGTCCATTCACCGAGCAGGGTGGGGCATAAAAATACTCAAAGACTAAAATACCAGAGACTGAATCTGCAAATTTGCCAGGAGCAAAAGCGAACCCTGTGAGTCACAAGTACCTCTGTCCACAGATGGGAAAGGCTTGAAAGCTTGTGATAGCTTGACGCTTTCCTGAGCTTATTGACATTGAGGTGTATAACGTTGCCCACAGGACTCCTTTGTATAGCTAGTGGGTGTTCTATTTCTCTTCAGGCCGCAGTTCTTTTCTACTCCTTGGACACCGAACCTGCACAAGGAATTGTGATAGTAACATTATCTACAGCTTCATTCTGTTCTCATCTGAGATGAAGAACTTTAACCCTCAGTGTATCTTTTTCAATTTCCTTACACTTATCCTAACTCTGTGTTCACCGGGAGACATTCCGTGCTGGAGTCTGGCAGCTTTTTTTTCCAATTTTATTTGTGGAGACTTGCCAAGTTTCCATCTATTTGGAATCGTTTGAAGAACTGGTGCCCCTGGGGTGTCTGCCAGATCTACCTTGGGAACAGGAGGTATTGGGGACTTGAGTGTGCTAAGCAGAAGAGGATTGCTTGTGGGTAGGGGCGGGTGATATTGGGAGAGAGTTGACTTCACTTATGTGACAAAAGTTGATGGAGATGTGGCCACAGTCAGAAGTAAAAAAAAAAAAAAAAGTCACAAAGTCATTATCTTCTGAGAGAAAGAATTTGTTTGTCTTATTAAATATAATTTACTGTCAAATTGGTTTTCATACAACACCCAGTGCTCATCCCAACAGGTGCCCTCCTCACTGCCCATCACCCACTTTCCCCTCTCCCCCACCCCCAATCAACCCTCAGTTTGTTCTTTTTTTTATTAAATTTTTTTTTCAACGTTTATTTATTTTTGGGACAGAGAGAGACAGAGCATGAACGGGGGAGGGGCAGAGAGAGAGGGAGACACAGAATCGGAAACAAGCTCCAGGCTCTGAGCCATCAGCCCAGAGCCCGACGCGGGGCTCGAACTCATGGACCACGAGATCGTGACCTGGCTGAAGTCGGACGCTTAACCGACTGCGCCACCCAGGTGCCCCATCCTCAGTTTGTTCTTAGTATTTAAGAGTCTTTTATGGTTTTCTTCCCTCCCTCTCTGTAACTTTTTTCCTCCTGTCCCTACACCATGGTCTCTGTTAAGTTTCTCAGGCTCTATATGAGTGAAAAAGATATGGTATCTGTCTTTTATTTCACTTAGCGTAATACCCTCGAGTTCCATCCACATTGCTACAAATGGCCAGATTTCATTCTCATTGCCAAGTAGTATTCCATTGTATATATAAGCCACATCTTCATCCATTTGTCAGTTGATGGACACAGGTTCTTTCCATAATTTGGCTATTGTTGAAAGTGCTGCTGTAAACATTGGGGTACAAGAGCCGCTATGCATCAGCACTCTTGTATCCCTTGGGTAAATTCCTACCAGCGCTACTACTGGGTCATAGGGTAGTTCTATTTTTAATTTGTTGAGGAACCTCCACACTGTTTTGCAGAGTGGCTGCACCAGCTTGCATTCCCACCAACATTACAAGAGGGTTCCCATCTCTCCACATCCTCTCCAGCATGTACAGTCTCCTGATTTGTGCATTTTAGTCACTCTGGTGCGAGGTAGTATCTCAGCATGGTTTTGATTTGTATTTCACTGATGAGGAGTGATATTGAGCACTTTTCCTGCAAGACAAAGAATTTGGACAGCTTGATCTCTTTCTAACCAGGTTTTCCTGTGAGGGATTGAGAGTCTGAGCCTGGAAGTATTTTTTTTTTTTTTTTAATTTTATTTGTGGAGTCCTGCTAAGTTCCCTTATATCCAGGAGAACATGGGCAATGGGTTCACCATGGGCTCACCTGTGAGACCTATCTTGACAACAGAAAGCAAACGGCCCTGGGAAGGGGCAAGTGTTATGGGGAAGGAGACATCCTCACTTCTGCACAAGGGGAGATGGAGATCAGAGGTCAGAGTCAGGAACCACGTGGATGTTACTCAGAGAGTATCCACCGTTCACAACCAGCTAACACATGGTGATTCCTAAGGACACATTCCCTCCTTTACTGAGACTTATGTGTTTGGCAGGTTTCTGTTGACCTGAGGGAGGTTGGTTGTGTTGGAGAAGTGGATAAGGTACACCAAAGATGCCTGATTGGACTAAAACAAACGCTGGTCTCTAGCTTAGAGACCCAGCCTCCGGTTTCTTCTTCGTTTGCTGTGCGCGTGAAAACCCCCACAGATATGGAGGCTGTCGGCTATAAATTACTCTCCCCACTGGCATTCTGGGCTCAGAGCTTTGGAGAAAGTCTCCTCTGAGCCCGCCGGTGTTAAAATAAATCTCCAATCCACCAAGATTTCTGAGGGCCACTTGGTTTTTCCACCAGAGTTCCAGCCTGGCTCCATAACATACTTGGTTCCCTGACCGGGGAAACCCAACCGCGCTGGCCCATTATTGCCACCTGTTTGGGAGAAGATTCAGGCGGTGACAGAATGAGGGATCACAAGGGAGAGTGCACGCCCTGCCTAAATGTTGGCAGTCTCCTTCTCTGTCCCCTTCAGGCCGGCCTTGCTCTGCCGTTCCCACCGGACTCGAGGAGACTTGGCAGGTGAGGACCTGGACCCGACATCAGAACCAGTAAGGCTGGGGCCCAATCTAGTCAGGCCCACTCACAAGAGTGGAAGGGGGACCTGATCACTCCCCGAGACTTCAGAAATCTCACAGATAGGGATTCTATGGTAAGGAATTATAATAACCTCTGGTGTGCATGTGAATGTGAATGTGCGACTTGGTCTAACTTGCCTGCTGAGTTCGATTCTGTGACACCACAGGCAGTTGCCCTTGGGGTGTTCAAGGGGCCACGGAGTCTGAGTGGGCCCATCTGCGATTTCACACTCAGTCTGTGGCAAAATCAGAATATTTCTGATCGTGGGTCACAGGGCCGGAAACTGTGGGGTTGAGTGTGGCCTGGGTTGCTTCCGGACAGAGCCAGGTGGGCATCTGGCTGGTCTGTTCATTGGAGGGGGCGCCCCTGTCCCTCTGTCTTTGTGACTCTGTCTCACAGGAGCATTGTGAGATCGGGACAGAGCCACGAGGGCCAGGCAAAGGTTTTAGCTGCTTTATCCGGAGACTCACCCAGGGAGCCAAAGAAGCGATACACTGCTCCCCTAGTGTTCCCCTCTTCATGACTCTTTTGGCTCCCTCCCTTCTCCCCTGAGCTTGAAACTCCTCCGCTGGCGTACTGGTTCTTGCCACTGCCACTGCCAGCGACAGCCTCCCACTTCTCCTCCCCTTACAGGCCAGAAAACCCTCCCCCACAAGGCCCGGCAGGCAGAATGCCCCCTCGGCCAGGCGCAGGTGCTCTCCAGATGATGGTCCACATCCACTGATATCAAGAGGCCCTCAGGGGGATCAGAGCAGGGGGCTGAGAAGGCCATAAATATACCCAGCTGCAAGGGGAAAGGACATTAAAAAGAATAAATGTCCCAACGAGGGAGGGTCTCAAAAATCCAGAGCAAATTAGGAGGAACCTCAAGAAGGGGACCTTATTGGTCTAGCCGAGATAGAACCAGACTTAACGGGGGGCACTGACTCTCTCTCTCCCTGTTCCTCTGCTTAATAGATGTGAAGGATTCTCCCTCATTTCCCAGGTTAATGGCTATAATTGGAACCATACGAGGTTAGTCTACCTCGGGACAGGGACTTTAAGGAATATTCCCAAGCAGTTGCTGCTTCTGCCTTCCCTTCCCCCTCATGTTTCTGCACCAACTTGGGTGTGTCCTATACCATCCTCAGTGTCTCGTGCACCACTGGTTCCTTCTCCCACCATGCAAGACAAGGAGCAAAGTGCTCCCCCCGCCTTGGACAACCCATTTCAGATATCTCCACTGGTGCCCCAAATGAAAATTGACAATGGGGGAAAATTGATTGACTTTTAGGTGGATGCGGTTGAAACATTCGATGTTTAAACTAATTTAAGTTTATGGGACTGGTCTTTAAAGTTATCGGCAAAGGTCAAATAAGCTCATGTTATCTCTGTGGCAATTTGTTAATGAGAGTTAATTTTGTCTCTCTCAATGTTTTCATGGGTAATTGTTAAGATAACTTTCAACGTCCTTGGTAACTTGAAACTTTCCAAATGGGATGGAATGCTAAAACTTTCCATTATTGGTTTACCATTTTATGACAGAGCTAAGCTTCCCATTATTGAACATAGGTTTATGTTTTTAACTTGTTATTGCTGAGAAATTAAAGCTATTTGGACCTATTGGAAAACATGTTTTGTACTTAATTGGTTCATGAATTTACCATCTAAAGAAATTCTGATGTAAACACTTCTCAATTGGTTACTAAGTCCTCAATTGGAGAATAAGATTTCCTAAGAGTTAAAATTCTGTTAAATGTATTTAAGACTGATGAAAATAAAGAGAGCAACTCTGTATGTAGGAAAATAGGAGGTATATAAGAAAGATATAAGGAAGTTGAAGGTAGAAGAAAGTAATTTTGTCCTAAATGAGACTGGTTATTTGGAAAGAAATGGCTTTGGGACAAAATTTAGAAGCACAAGTTATAGAAGGTGTAGATGAATGGAATCTTAAAAATACACTAGTATAAGGTTGAAATCTTGCTTTTCCTCTGCTCAAATGACAAAGTTTTCTTGAACTGTTGATCTGCTCTTGGTAAGACAATGCAAACAAAGGTTTATACTCTGGGAAAATCAAAATTTTAGGTCTCATTTCTATCAGGTCTTTGATTACTTAGTTAAAACTTCTGAATTTTAAAGGAGCTAGGTTTTGATAACAGCTGTAGAATACTGTACATTCACCTTTGGGATCTTTTATTACCACTTTGGTTGAGTATATAAAATTGTAAGATTTGTAATGATCTGTAATCCTATTTAGGATGCACTTATGACTTCTGGGGTTTTAACAAACTTCTCAGGATTTAAATGGTAAATAAAGTCTTCTTGACCAATTAGGCCTTTATATTTGGGTTGTTAAGTTACTTGGAAAAGCCCTGTCATACAATGGTAAACCTTAGAGTGTATTTCCCAGATAAATGTTGTAACTACCTGAATATATGCAATTCCTAAAATTTTAATGTTTTGATAAAAGGTCATCACTTAATATTCTGATGACTTGAGATGTTATGTGTCACAGAAATAACCGAACTTCTTTGTCCACTGCATCATAATGAACTCTCATCAGATCTTTAACAATGTGTATTTCTGAGATTTTTGCCATTTATAATTGTTCTTAGTCTGTCACAAAATGTGTTTCTCCTTCAAGGAGATTTATAAAAAGGACTTTGGGGATAAATACAGGTATTCTACATCTTTAAGATTAATACTAAAATGGGTAAAAATTTCCAGAACTAAAAAGATGCATTCAAATTGAACAAGAATTAAGAACATGGGATTAAATGAACTGGGGAAGATTATAGTTTTGTGATTCTTGAAAATATTGCTGGTCCCCTAATGTCTCCTCTTCCAGATTAAGGAAACTTTTTCTTAAGGTATCTATGATATACAAAAATATCATACAGTATGCAATTGTAAACTGAAGCATTTATCTTTCCTCTCTACATATTTCCCCTGAAATTCAAAACTCTCAATGAGTATTCTTTCTTTCATGGCAGTTACAATTGTTTGCATAAGTCCAATAAGAATCTGTTCATCTTATAACAGGTCGCCATTTGGAAATACTGTTTATTTTATCAAAGCTTTGGCTGGAATGTCATATTTGAGGATGACATTCATAGACTCAGATATGACCAGAAAGCTTTAAGGAATTAGGGTTGGCTTTATAAAACATGGATCCATAAATTCCCTTGGAATTGCTGGCCTGGTGCCTTGCTTACAGAGTTCCCAGCATCTTCACCAGGTAAGTAAAGAAGGTCACTTCCTGGCAGGTGCAGGAACCTCAAGCTATCTTGGGGACCTCATGAACAAGAATTCACCCAATTCTACAGGTATTGCAGGCCTGTCTGATGGCAAGTATTTGGCTTGGCTTCTGGCCTGGAGAGGCTACTAAAAGTTCAGCCTGGAGATTCCTTATAAAAGGTTCCAACAAAGCAAACTCTAAAAGATCCTCATGATCAATCGTTATTCTTTCTGAGCTTATGTAAATAATTAAGGCCAGGTTTGTGAAGACTGGATTTGTTCTACAAACGCATTGGTCTCAACTTGGCAATCTCTGGAAAGGGGGCATTTTAGAGAGAACAACTGTTTCAACGATGCACGGTTATGGATGTTAAATTTGAGTTACGATTGCCTTTAAATGTTTGTTGTTTGCCTAAGCTAGACAACTTGAGATAAACTTCAGAAAATTGTCACAGTATTTCATATATAGGCAATCTTCTGTGCTTGTTACACTATGGGGATAATAAGACCCCATGCACGTATGATTATTTAAACAACTGGAAAACAGGATGGATCTCTTTGCAAACCATATGTTCCCTAAACCTGATCTGACAGTTACCAGAAAGCTGCCCCTTTCGAAGACTTGGAGGTGGACTTTACAGACAGACAACCAAATAAAGGATTCAGTTTCAGGTAACACCCCATGGGTCCATCACTCCAGAGCTAAGAAGGCCAACTCAGAGGAACCCTCAATCTGGCAAAGTGATCCAGATCCAGTCAACCCGCTTAAACAGACCCTCAAAAAGAAACTTGGCCCCCTGAGATCTCCAGCCCTGCTCCAGCTACATCCCGGAAGCTGGCTTGCCTGTGCATGGCAGAAGCTTGAGGAATCAACACGTGGACTGAGCCCAGGGGTTTGGATGCAACTCTGCCAGCCCTTGCCCCTCACTGGTGTCATAGCCCTCACCTTACTTCTTACTGTTGGGCTTCTATCAGCCCAAACAAGCTGGACATGGGACAAAAGATGCATGCTAGATCTTACATACCTCCTCTGGATTATTAAGTATTGCCTTTATATTATGATAACTTCTCGCACCCTCACAACTGCTGCTAACCCACTTTGCCCCCAGGATTGTCATATGACAATATGGGGGTCAAAGGGCGTTCAATGCCTTCTGTTCCCTCCACAAAGATTGCTACAAGGGAAAAACACCCACACGCTGTCAGTCACCCAGTGCCCCAACGACTATTGGACCGTAGAGGTGACCAAAATATCAGGAACCCATGTCACAAGGGCTTCCAGAGAGGTAAGTAAGCTTGCTCCACTTACCTTCTTCAATGGGGGAATCTCAGACGGGGAAGGGATGCAAGACAGGGCTCTTCAAAAGGCTATAAAAGATACCCAGGAAAGGGTAATAGAAGCCATGAAGGCGACCACTCCCCCAGCAGCCTACTCCCCCAGAAATTTGAAACTTTCAGCCCTCAATCAGATGCTTACCAGTTCCCCATGCCAGGGTTTGGCCAACACTACTTTACAAGTCCTCCATAAAATAGATAATCTCACCCAAACCTGCTGCATGTGCTCGCCCCTCAGTCGGGGGGGGGGGGCTTACTTAGCCCCTCCCATCCCTTTGACCTGGGAAGCTCCTGAAAATCTCAAAACAAACACCTCTGTTTTAATTGGACCTCGGGCCACTGGGATCCATCTCACGAATGCCAACAATCTAATCTGTACAGTCCCTGAAGATATGAACGGTACCTCTCTATATGGAAGAAATATAACCTTAAAGAGTAATACAACCTTATGTTCAACCCTTGGGGTGTTCTATCTAGTTCTAATTTGGCCTACCAATGCTTAGAGGCCAACTGGATGCAGATATGTTCACACTGAAGATCAGCTCCTAACAGCCTTAAGCCCCAAGTCCTGGGCTAAATGGGCAGTCCTGCTACCCATTCTTATAGGAGCAGGAATTGCGACAGGAATAGGAACCGGAAAAGGGGCCATAGGTTCATCCATAGGACTATACCATAGACTATCTCAAGAGACAAATGACATGGAACAGGTGGCAGATTCCTTGGTAACCTTACAACGCCAAATAAACTCTCTGGCGGCAGTGACCCTCCAAAATAGGCGAGATCTCGACCTCCTCACTTCAGAAAAAGGAGGGATTTGCATCTTTCTCGGGGGGAGGGGGAGGGGAATGTTGCTATTTTGTAAACCTGTCCGAAATAGTTACAACTAAGGTTAAGGAACTCGAGGGAAGAATTCAACAGAGAAAACAGGAAAATAACAATCAATGGAGAAGATGGGATCTCACAGATTGGGCATCCTGGTTTCCTACCTTGGTGGGGCCCCTTCTCTCCATAATTTTACTTGTATCCATCGGCCCCTGTATACTGAATGCCGTGGTACGTTTTATTGAAAATGCTGTTGCCTGCCAAGCTACTGCACATATCTTAGCCTTCTGAGAGTACCAACCTATAAATCTGAAAGGAGATATTTTTTAAAAGCTTTTTTTTTTTTAAGGAACCAAAGGGGGGAATGTTGGAGAAGTGGATAAAAGTAGACCAATGATGGTTGATTGGACTAAAACAAACTCTGGTCTCTAGCTTAGAGACCCCCTCCTCCGTTTTTTTCTTGCTTTGTTTGCTGTGCACGCGAAACCCCCCACAGATATGGAGGCTATCGGCTATAAATTACCCTTTCCACTGGCATCCCGGGCTCAGGCCTTTGGAGAAACAGTCTCCTCTGAGCCCACCGGTGTTAAATAAATCTCCAATCGACCAAGATCTCCTAGTGCCGCTTGGTTTTTCCACCAGCATTCCAACCTCGTTCTGTAACAGTTGCCCTGATCCCCCTGGCCCTCGTGAGGTTCCTGCATTCTGATAAGATCAAAGTTGGAGCATGAGCAATGTCCTTCCCCAGATGGCCAGGTCAGAGAGTCCATTCAAGGACTCTGGGACCAGAACCCAATTCTACAGACAGGGCTGCCAGCCAGCACAGAGAAGACAGCATTCAGATAGATCACGAGTGCCTCTTCCCACTGGTTGGAAGTGTAAGCAAGAACCAGAAGCCTTCCTGCCTTACCTAGGTCAGGTTGCAGTGTTCTTGTGGCTGGTGCTTCCTTTCATCCCAATCCCACAGGTGTTTCCTACATACTCTCAGGACAGGAAGCTTGCTTAGGAAATGGTGCCCATGTCAGCAGTCCCAGCTTCATTTCATTTTCATCTCAGGCGAACAACTTTGGCCTTCAGTGTGTTTCTTTTGATTTATTTTATTCATCAGTAACCAGTTCTTCCCTGTGCAGCTTTGGGGGCAGGAGTCCAGAAGCCTCTCCTCCAGTTTTAATTGCCAAGTCTTTTATAACAAGTCCCACGAATGTGGGACAGTTTGGACAATAGGTGCCTCAAGGGTATCCCTGGCAAACGTACATTGGCAATAGGAAGCAGGAACCCTAGGGCATTGGAGAGCGTTCAGCACAAGGGGTTTGCCTGTGCTCTGTTTGACACTGAACCAGTGCCAAAACAAACACAGATTCAGCATCTCATACTCTGGAGTCCTTCTTGTTACTGTCAGGCATAAGGCAGCGTAAAGATAGGAGTCAGAGGCTCAAAATCTTTAGCAGTCAAAGGCTTTATTTGGGAACTAAGAAGGTCTCGGGCGAGGTTCCGTGACTCAGGGAGAGAGAGAGGAGCCAGGGAAGTCGCACACAGGTGTTGTGGGATGGGGTTTTTAAGCTGCAGCGGTTCCGGGTTTAGGTCCGGGTGGGTCTTTTTCGCGTCAGGTCATGCTGTCGCTCGGTGATTGGTTGACTTCCAACTTGTTCTGGCAACTTTTCGTTGGGTTGCGCTGGCAAGATGGCCGTCCCCTCCACTGTGGTTCCAGGGACATCCTAACACTTCTAAGCTAACATAGGTCACAGTTTACTCCCGGGTTACAGGAGGCTAACTATGTTTGCCTTTTACAATATCAGCAGTAGGGAGTCAAGGGTATTGCAACTGTCACCTAGACAGCAACTTCCCAGCAATTGGCGGCAAGCTCCCACTCCCTTCCTGTGCCAACCTAGACAAATCTGTTTCTGATATCACTGAGGAAACATTGTCATCTTCTTACTGAGAAGATGGTGCTTGGCAGGTTGTGGTTGGCAAGACAATGGTCACCGTGCTGAGACCATCCCATGCTGACTGAAATGCCTGAATTCTTAGCAGCTGAAGTTTTCTTATGCACATTGCAATCCTTGAGCTGGCCAGAAGAGAAAAAAAAAAATCAAAGTGGACAAGACCAGAGCCCCATTCCACACATTTGAGTGTTAGCTGAGACCCAACACCACCATCACCTATTTGCTTCTATACATTGAAGGAAAGGGCAGGAAAACAGGTGAGGGCCAAAAGACTCCTTGACCTATATGAGGTAAGAATGTACAGAGTTTGCATACAGGGCTCTCAGGTTTAGCGTGATAAAGTTTTGGGGAGTGATGGTGGGGTTCAGAGCTGATGGCCAGAAAAAGAATTCTTGAAAACTTCTTTGGTGCAAAAAGGTGATTTTGTTAAAGGCACTGGGACAGGACCTGTGGGCAGGAAAATCTGCTTGCACTGGGGTTGTGAAGACTGACTTGTTATATACTATGGGTTTGGGGAAGGTAAAGTCCAAAGGCAAGTTTCCAAGGAGACTTTCCTAGGCTAAAGATTCACAGATTGCTGGAGGCCTGGTTCTCGTCAAGCTAAGATTCATTTTCCCTTCTAGCAAAGCATTAACATTCAGACAATAGGAAGTTCCTGGGGAAACATTTGACTATGGCAGCCTCAAATATTTGTTAATTAGCTGCAGGTTACAAGGAAATTCAATTTTTTTTTAATGTTTATTTATTTTTGAGAGAGAGAGAAGGAGAGAATGAGTGGGGGAAGGGAAGAGAGAGAGAGGGAGACACAGAGTGTGAAGCAGGCTCCAGGCTCTGAGCTGTCAGCACAGAGCCCGACATGGGGCTGGAACTCAGGAACCAAGAGATCATGACCTGACCCAAAGTCGGAAGCTTAACCAACTGAGCCACCCAGTCGCTCCAGGAAATTCTATTTTATCTGCCATTTGTATGTTGCCTTTGTTCCCCCATCACTAGGGAGAGGAGGGTGATGTTGGGGTTCCAGGAAACTGAGTAGATAGGTTTCTGGAGATGAGGATGTTGATAAGATTGTTTTTTTCTTGTACTTTACTAAGGTATTGAGTGGGGTAGGGGCATAAAGAGAGAGACAGAGGATCCAAAGCACACTTCACGCTGTGAGTGCAAAACCAGATACGGGGCTCCAACTCTCGACCCTGAGATCATGACCTGAGCCGAAATCAAGAGTCAGCCGCTTAATCCACTAGGCTACCCAGGCGCCCCATCCCTTGCTGTTTTTCTAATTCTATCTTGGTTCCCATCAGGCACAGTGGAAACCCACAGAGTGGTGGAGAGCGCCCACTCTGCTCCCATGCTACCTGAAAGCAATTTCTGATATACAAAAGGGTCCATTGACCTGTCACTGACGACTTGGAGTTGGCATGGAAATGGTTATGATGAGGGAGCATGAGACAGGCTGAGGGGCAAAGCACAAGCTAGCACCCCCCTGCCACCCCAGGGAAGATCTGAGTGATATTACTTGGAAACTCCCGGCTACTCAAGAACAAAAAAAAAGGGGGCTTAAATCCTTGTTATGCTATTGTGGGAATCTAAAGCAAATGAAAAATTAAATTCCCTTACTGCCTATAGCCCATTGATAAGTCCTTGAAACTGGCAGAGTGACCTCCTTCTAAGAGCTCTCAGCTGCCTGGATGTTGGCTCTTTGCGGGGGAGGGGGGGAAGAACTTTAGCTTACTATTTTACCCCAACACCAAGGATCCTGTAAGTACACTTCTTTTATCTCAACTGCCCCAAGATATTTGCTGGCAATCATACTCCTAGCTTATGGCCCCTTGATATACATCTAAACCTTGCTTCCAAAATTTCTTTGAGACTTACTCTATCCCTTTCTGCCGACCTGAAAGTAGGTAATGATGAGTTGCCCGTCAGCACTCCAGTGCAGCTTTTTCATGCTTTAATAAAATTATGTTTTTGCACCAAAGACATCAGCCCACCATCTTTCCAAAACTTCATCGTTTTGGCGTCTGAATGTGGGGCTTTGAGTCTTTTCATCTGGATTCTGTGCTTCGGTGCAAATTTGGCGAGTATGCTTTTTCTTTCCTCCTTTACTCTCATTTCAGGGGAGTTTTGGGGAAGGATGGTCTTGGAACACTTTCCCGTGGATTGCTCAGGTTGCAATCCTCTAGCCTGTAGCTACTCTACCGGGAAGAGAAAGCCGGCCTTTGGTTGGAAGTTAGGACGCTGACCAGAATGGTAGTAAGATGCATAAACATGCCCTCTCTTTGTTCCTGTCCTTATATAAAGTCGCGTGTCTTGGACAGGGGACAACCACCTAAGTGACTAGCCCAGCTGCCAATCTTAAGACTCCCGTATGAGGTTTCCCCTTCATTGTTCTAATGTGATCCCCATCCACATCTCTGGTGTAGTTGCTTCTGGCCACGAGACCTCCACTGAAGGCTGGTGGAAACCAGTACCCGATTGAATTAAAACCCAACCGGGCACGGTTTCCTAGGAAGTTGGAAGTTAGATCATGATGGATTTCTGTCTTTATTGTTTTCTGTCAATGTCCTCTAGTAACTACGACTTAAAATTGAGTAATTTCCTCTTGTCACACTCTTCTAGTGTTTTTCCATGGGCTAAAAATGACAGTTTCTTCTCTGCCTTCTCAGCAAAGCAGACTCAGGTCCATACGCCAGGCACACATCTGTAGTCTAGAATACAACAGGGAAGCGAGGGGATGCATCCGCCCTTCGGGGGCCTTTAGTCAGATGGTCAATGGTCATAGCGATTTTGTTCAAGGGATGCCTCGGGTCACTTTGACACCTCAGGAACCTCAAACATCCTGTACGTGAGACGTAACCAGGGATTCGGGATGGATTCTAGGGGTAATGGACCTTCTCTCTCTCCTTTTCTCACTAGATGGAAAAGGGGAGCTCCTCTTCAGTCCCCAAGGATTCTCCCTTGGGATGCCTTTTGAACCCATTGGAAACAATTCGGATTGCAAAGTGTAGAAAGGACTGATCCTGTAACACTGCACGGCCTTACTAAACAGGGGAAATAGACGGATGTTACCGTAGACCCACGCCTTCATGGCTACCAGACCCAGGGGCCTCTTGCAAAATGTGTTTGGTCAGAAACCGAGATAGTAAGCTCTCTCCTTGATAAACTGGATGACATTTGTCTAAATAGGCTTCCTCTTGATAGCCCTCAGTCGCTGAAGGAAACACAGGCCATCCCTGAAAAGGGGGCGCTGACTCTTTCTCTCTGTGCCTCTGTCTAATAGATCTGAGGGCCTCTCCCTCATTCCTTTCCTAGGTTAAGCCAACTGTGCTTAGTGTACCTCAGGATGGGGACTTTAAGGAAAATTCCCAAGCAGCAGCTGAAACTCCACTTGTTTGGGGGGAAATTCCCTGTATTCTCCGGCCTGACATGAACTGCTAATTCCACACTGGTGGAACGAGATGGTGTCTGCTCCTCTGTCCCAGCTGACAAGGTTAGACCCGGGAAATTGTCCTTCTCTGCCTTCTGCTGGAACCTCACCTCTTCTGCCTTTCCTTCCCCCTCCTGCTGTTTCTGCTCCACCCTGGGTGCAGCATACTTGTAAGTGGATGTAGGTGACACAATTCGGTGTTTAAACTAATTTAAGTTTGCTGGTTTAATTAAGGTATACCTGTCTTTAGGGGGAGAGGAGCCAAGACGGCGGAACAGCAAGGAAGGGTTTTTTTTGTGTCTCGCGTCCATGAAATACAGCCAGACCAACACGAAGCCTCCTGCACACCTAGAAAACTGATCTGGTTACTACAACAGTCTGCACAACCTGAACCACCGAATTCAGCAGGTATGCAGTGCAGAGAGGTGAACTGGAAGAGAGAGAGAGAGCCACGGAGGGCAAGGAGCTTCTTTTTTGCGTGGAAAGAGGATGTAGATGGGGGTGGGGGGAGAAAATATGGGAAAAGCACTCCCACCCCCCCCCCCCCCAATGCAGCTGGAGAGAACGTGGAAAGGTGGAAACAGCCACAGGGACTGAACTAAAAAGGGAGAAAGGTGAAATGAAAGGGTTTAAATTCCATTAAGACGCTATAAACAGGGGGAGTGCAGAGTCTGAAACTGCCGCTTGATACCTGGCGGTGCTCTGGTGAGAAGGGTGAATCCCCAGGGGCAGAGTGAAATCCGGAGGTCTTTGGGCCACATGGGCAGAGCCGATTCCTCTGCTGGGAAGACACCTGGTAGAGGCTGTGTGACTCCCCCAAAGGTAAAGGCCTCAGTGGACCCGGGAGAACAACCGCATTCACTGGTGCTGGAACAAAGTCGCTGGGGGTGAAGCCTGGTGCCAGATGTGTTTTGTGAATTGCCATAATCCATGAAATGCTGCTTTTGCATGATCGCGTGAACTTTTTATGGGGCGGGCTGGCACCCAGCCACAGTCTCTGGGCATCGGCAGCAGCAGAGTCCCGTGAACGTTCCTGGGTGCAGCCAGCACCGGGCCATTGCTCAGTGAGACCCTCCCACAGAGGACCAGAACGTGTCAAAGCCACAGTCCCTCAGAAATGAGACGGGAAAAAGAGCCGCATCTGGGGCTTGGTACCGGACAGTGTAAAAGTGGGGAGTGGATGGACGCTGAAGACAAAGGACGGGTGCGCAATTGCTGATCGGGGAGAACAGAGCTCCGATACTAGAGACTAGGTAACTGGGTGATGCCATTTTCACCACTCCCACGCAGGCGTTCGCACACCTACAAGCGCCACAACAATCCACCCCAGTAAGCTAAGCAGCGCCATCTAGTGGAGAACAGAGCGATAACAATAAGCCCTGCCCAAATGAGACAGCCTCGCTCTTCAGGAAGACATGTCTCCCCGCCTGCTTAGTTAATGGACTATAAAGCACTTCATACTTTGACTTCAAGGGAAAACAAAGTAATTTCAGTCGTATTTCAGCCTGTTCACCGATCCGTCTATTCAATTTTCTTTCTTTCTCTTCTTACCTTTTTTCTTTTTTTTCTCTTTTTCATTTCTTTTCTTTTTCTGCTAGAAGACTGGCAGTTGTAAACATTTATGCGCCATATGTGAGAGCACCCAAATATATAAATCAACTAATCAGAAACGTAAAGAAACTCACTGATAATAATACCATTATATTAGGGGACTTCAACTCCCCACTCACAGCAATGGACAGATCGTCTAATCAAAAAAAAAAAAAAATCAGCAAGGAAACAATGGCTTTGAATGACAAACTGGACCAGGTGGACTTAACAGATGTATTCAGAACATTTCATCCTAAAGCAGCAGAATATACATTCTTCTCCAGTGCACATGGAACGTTCTCCAGAATAGACCACACGCTGGAACACAAATCAGCCCTCAACAAGTACAAAAAGATCGAGATCATACCGCGCATATTTCAGACAAGGCTATGAAACTCGAAATGAACCACAAGAAAAAATTTGGAAAGGTAACAAATACTTGGAGACTAAAGAACATCCTACTAAAGAATGAATGGGCTAACCAAGAAGTTAAAGAGGAGATTAGAAAGTTCATGGAGGCCAATGAAAATGATAACACCACAACCCAAAACCTCTGGGACGCAGGAAAAGTGGACATAACAAGAAAGTGTATAGCTATCCAGGCCTTGAAGAATGGTCTTAGATATACATCCTAATCTTACGCCTTACAGAGTTGGAAAAAGAACGGCAAATAAAACCCAAAAACTAGCAGTAGACAGGAAATAGTAAAGATTAGAGCAGAAATTAATGCTATCGAAACGAAAACCAAAACCAAAACCAAAACCAGGAGGTCACTGAAACCAGAAGCTGGTTCTTTGAAAGAATTTACAAAAGTGATAAACCCCTAGCCAGTTTGATCAAAAAGAAAAAGGAAAAGACCCAAATAAATAAAAGCAAAAAAGAGGAGAAATCATGACCAAAATAGCAGAAATAAAAACAATAATAAGAGAAAATTGTGAACAGATGGACAAATTCCTAGAAACATATACAGTACCAAAACTGAAATAGGAAGAAATAGAAAATTTGAACAGACCCATACATAACCAGTAAAGAAATTGAATTAGTAATAATCTCCAAAAAAAAAAAAAACACAAAAAACCAAAAAAACACACAAGAGTCCAGAGCCAGATGGCTTTCCGGGGGGAATTCTACCAAACATTTAAGGAAAAGGTAACACCTATTCTCTTGAAGCTGCTCCAAAAACTAGAAATGGAAGGAAAGCTTCCAAACTCTTTCTATGAAACCAACATTACCTTGGTTCCAAAACCAGACAGAGACCCCAGTAAAAAGGACAACTATAGACCAATTTCCCTGATGAACATGAATGCAAAATTTCTCAACAAGATATCCATCCGGATCCCACAGTAACAATGGATGTGTTATTCACCACAACCAAGTGGGATTTATACCTGGGACGCAGGTCTGGTTCAATATCTGCAAAACAATTACTGTGATTCATCACATCAATAGAAGAAAGGACAAGAACCGTAAGATCCTCTCAATAGATGAAGAGAAAGCAATTGACACAATATAGCCTCCTTTCTTGATAAAAACCCTCAAGAAAGTAGGAATAGAGGGATCATACCTCAAGACCATAAAAGACATATATGAAAGCGCTAAAGCTAATATCATCCTCAATGGGGAAAAACTGAACGCTTTCCCCCAAGGGGATCCTGAGGGGGACCCAAAGTAAAACCTGTATCACCAAAGTACACCGCCAAACTCCCAAGATGAAAGAAAAGGATATTGCTCTAAGACACTGGCTCTGGACAAACTCCGTGCAGAAACTGGAAAAAGAGTCCAGTGTTGTCTAGGTCCTTTTGAAGGCAGAAGGCTGAAGAGAGAAAGTTGTTGAAAGTTCTCCCTGATGTGGATGGTAGACGGCGCTGCTTCCTAAGGCTTCTTGTGTTTCTTCTTTTTCCTATAGCCAGGATGCCAGGAGCTGGTTCTGGACACTTCTTTCCCCACATAATTCCCCCTTCAATCTCTGAAGAGCTCTGACCCTTCTTATCCACATTTACACATCTTTTCTTTCCTGTAGAAAGAAGCTTTTCCCCACAGTCCTTTCAGAGTTAGTGGCGTAGGTTCATATCCTCTGCTTTCCGCCTGAGAGTCTGACTCAGTCCTTGAGACTGTGGAAGATATTTTGGACAAAGGTTCCATCTTCATTAATTCATTGTGTTCCAGAAGAATTTGGACATTCAGAGACCCAGGTCAATGGAAGGGTCCTAGCAGAGAATATTTGTGTGTAGGTTGGGCAACAAATTTGGGCACAGACCTGGCCTTCTTATGGGCCAAAGGCAAACGAAGACACGTTCCTTCCAAGTGATCTTAATTCCCACTGAATATGTCGAGATTTGGCGTCCCTTGTGCCCATTTTCTTCACCTTGCTGCACTTCTGACAATTGTTTTTTCTCCCTTAGGAGCTATGGAGCTATCATAAACTCAGGTAACCTACCCGGGTAGGCGTCCAACTCCCACTCTGCTCCTGTGCTCAGAGATCTCAGGCTCAAAACTAACAAAAGAAAGATGGCTTTTATTCCCTGGAAGATTTTTGAATGGCCTGCTGTTGTATGGAAAGGGAAGGGGAGCCACCTTGTCTCCATGTCCTCGATGACTGTGTTGCATTCATTCTGAGAAGCACTTTGCACATGAGCAGTATGGACAAGGAAAGTTCAGCACAAGGAAGTCCTTTCCAGGAAGAGGAAATGATTTCCTTGCTCCACACTCCTGAGTAAGATCCAGCAGAACAAAATACTTAGAGCTCAAAACTAGGGATTCCGTCAACTGATAGAATATGTCGGAGGGACAGCCAGCCAAAAATCTCTGGCACCTAAAATCAGAATGCAGGACTCCCAGGTGTATTCCTTCAGAGGGCTCCCTTTGCCTAAGCCCAGAGGCATTTCTTATTCTCGATACAACCAGTTCGATAGGAGGCTTTGCTGGGTACTTGTTCTCAAAATTCTTCACTTCTCTTGTGTGAGAAAGAACTCTGGCATTCTGTGTCTCAGTGTCCACCACTTACCGTTTTCTTAAAAAACAGTGCTGCATGAAATTTGTGAGAGCCAGTCTTTGAAGAATATCTTCTTCTTTCAGCACTGGAATCTGGTGGTGTCCTTATGGTTATGTCATAGGTATTACAATGGGCCCCTGTCAATTTGGGTTCAGAATTATGTGACCATCTTCAAACCTAGGATCTGTGAAGGTTCCCAGACAAAATTGTTGTGGGTAAGCTCAGCCAGCAGTTAGGGGTAGACCTTGCCTCATGTTTGCTTAGAGGGTGAGGAAACATAGATAAATCTTTCCTCGATTTGGCCAGTGGCCTTTTGAATGCAAAACTTTGACTTCCCTGGTAGTCATTCTTATCCCATTTCTGCTTTTCTAACTTAACCTTCCTTCACACACTACGACCATGGGGCCGGCCTGTAAACAAGCAAGTTCCAAGGATGGATATGCAGGTTTCAGAAAATTCCTGATCAAGGCAGTGCTCTCAGAGTCTGATATCGATGATGAGAGCTGTACATTCTGTCCTTGAGCCCTCAGTTCATAGCAGGCTACTGTATCATGGGAATTGTTAGCCACATGGACCTCTGACCTTGAGGGACTTACCCTCATGCTGAAGAAGAGACAGACTGTGCATGTGCAGCATGCTCCATGACCTGACCAGCTCACAAAAAGCCTTCTGAATGTATCAAGCACCAGGCCTTTTCCCACATCTTTATCCTCCCATGGAAGAATAATCTTCACATCTCAGTATCACCTGGGCCCCTTTCTTATGATATGATGGGCAGAAGCACACAAAAAAACCACTGTTTCCCTCTACTTCTTAAGGGAGAACGTGGGTCGTTTGCTCACAGGTCTCCAAGGGGGCATCTTTGGGAACAGTCCTGTAGCTCAAGCCCACAAAAGATTTTCCTGACACCTTACCAAGCCTACTTTCTCCTCTATTGTACTGGTCAGTGTTTTCTAAACAGCACGCAATTCTTATCCCAAATAAAGATCTCTGACCCTAGGAGTTATCCAGTTTCATGAGAGTACTTTATTGTCCATCAACGTTTATCTTGCTGTCATTTCAATTCTTTCCACCAGAATAGCTCAGGTTTGCAAATGTCCACTGTGAACCAACTCTTGTGTCTGTGGGACAGGTTGAACCAAAGGGGCCCTGGCATTTTGGTTTCAAGACTCCATGGGCATGCAGAGACCTAGGCCATTTGAAGGGGTCCAGCCGAGAACTGTTTGTGTGGAGGTTGGGCCACATGTATTAGAGGGGAGTTGGCCTCCATTCTGGTCCTAGGATAAATGAAGTAAACATGCCCTTTTTACATTCATCACATTCCCGTTGGATTGACATATCAAACTCCCTTGGTCCTGGCTTCAGCCAGTCCGTTTCACTTACTGTCTTTCTGACTCAGTCTTTGTTCACCCTTATGAGCCATGTAGCTGGCACTCATGCAGAGGGGCTTTGGGTGCCCACTCAATCCCTCACTAAGTGATAGCCCTGAGCCTGGGATATCCGAAAAGAGACTAGCCCTCCAATCCCTCATCTTGGTGATTGGCCATTTGTAACAAGGAGTGGGGGGACGGGAACCAGCTTGCCTCATTGCCCTCCCTGATGGAGGGGCCTTCCCTCTGAAAAGCAAACTGTTCATACGTGCAGGAGGTCATCCCAGAAAGAGCCCTTATTGGAAGAGGGTCCCAGGATTCCTTTCCACACTTTGGGACATCTGGAGACACCTCGTGGCTACCGCAATGTCACTGCTCACTCCATTCAGTGCTGGGAAAACAAGAAAGGAAGACAAAGTCCTAGGGCTCTCTAGATCCTTCTGAAAGAAGAAGGCAGGCCTGTTGCTCACACTCTTCCCAGATGCAGACTCTAGAGGCCTCTTTTTCATAAGTCCTCAGGCCTTTCTTCTTCTTCCCATAGCCAGTTTGCCAGAACAGGCGCTGGGCACTTCTTTCTCCATATAAAATCCTTTCCTATCTCTGAAGAGCTCTGGCCCTCCTATCCCCATCACACATCTTTGCTCATTTTTAGAAACAGAGTTCTCCCCACAATCTGTACAGACTCAGTGTCTCACAGTCATATCCTCTGCCTTTCACCTGGGAGTCTGACCCCGACCTTGTGACTGTGGGAAAGATTTCCCCACAACGCTCCTTCTTCGTTTATTCATTGTGTTTCACAAGTATGTGGCTCTCGATAGGCCCAGGGATTTGTAGTTGTCCAAAAATGGATGTTTGGGTGAAGATTGGGCCAGCGACTTGGGCAGGGAATTGGCCTCCTTTTGGCCAAGGCCCAAAGAAGGAAAACATCTTTCTAAGTGGGTCCCAGTTCCCACGGGAAATGTCGAACTTTGGCCCACCCTTGGACCAATTTCCTTCCCCTTGCTTTATTTCTGACTTGTCCTCCCCTTAGGAGCCATGGTGCCATCACCATGAGGCAGAGGAGCCAGCTGGCACCTCTGGGTAGGCATCAAACTCCCACTCTGCTCTTGTGGTCAGGAAGAATTTTCAGGCTCTGATTTAACAAAGAAAAAATGGCCCTTAGTCCCCGAGTGCTTGCTGTGGTATGGGAGGTGAAGGGGAGCCAGGTTTCCTCCCTGAGTTGGATGACCGAGTGGCCTTCATTCCAGGAAGCACCCAGTCTGCACATGGGCACTATGGACCAGGCCATGGTCAGTACAGGAAGAGCCTTTTCCAGGAATAGGGTATGAAGTCCTCATTCCAGACTCGAGCAAGAGCCAGCAGAACCCAATAGCGACACCTCAAATACAGCCTCCTCCAACTGCCACAAAAAGTTGGAGGGACAGACATAACCAGATATCTCTGTCTCCGAAAGATTGAATGGAGGTTTCCTGTTGACAGGGCTTTCAAGTGTGCCTTTTCGGAAGGCTCCCTTTGCCTAAGCCCATGAGCATTTCTATTTCCGGATACAAGCAGCTTAATAGGAAACTGTGCTCAGTACTTCATTCTAAACATTCTCCAAATCTAAAGTGTGATGAAGAACTCTCAGAGTCTGTGTCTCCATTTCCACCACTTGGCCTTTTTTTTGTCCATTTTCTGCATGGAGGTTATCCAGAGCCAGTGACTTAGAGTAACATCCCTTTCTTTCAGCTTGGGAGTTTGGCGGTGTCCTTTGGATGGTGATACAAGTTTTACTTTGGGTCCTCCTCAAGATAGTTTTAGAATTTGTGGGCAACCCCACACCTAGGGTTTGTAATGTTACCTAGGGAGAATGCTTGAGGGTAGTTGAAGCCAGAGGTTAGGGGAGTGTCCTGCCTCCTGTGTAAGAGAAGATGAAGGGATGATAGGGAGATAGCTCCTTCTTTGACTTGACCCATGCCTGTTGGAATGCAGAACGTGGTCTCCATTTCCTATCCCATTGCTGCTTTTTTCACTTGGTCACAGACACGCACCAAGACCATGGGGCTGCCCTATGCACAAATTCTGATTAGTTGGCCATAAATTTGTGGGTCCAGTTCTGGATTTTCTATTCTATGCCATTGGTCTATGTGTCTGTTTTGGGGCCAATACCATGTTGTCTTGATGATTACAGATTTGTAGTAGAGGCTAAAATCTGGGTATGTGATGCGTCCTGCTTTGGTCTTCTTCAATATTTCTTTGGTTATTTCGGTTCTTTTGTAGTTCTGTACTAATTTTAGGATTGTTTGTTCTAAGTTCAAGTAGGATACTGGAGCAATTTTTATTGGGATTGCACTGAATGTGTAGGGTGCTTTGGGTAGTATTAATATTTAACAATATTTATTCTTCCAATTCACGAAAACGGAATGTTTTTCCATTTCTTTGTGTTTCTTCAATTTCTATAGTTTTCAGAATAGAGATCTTTTACATCTTTGGTTAGGTTTATTCCTAGGGATTTTATGGTTCTTGGTGCAAATGTGAATGGCATCAGTTTATTTCTCTTTCTAATGCTTCATTATCGGTGTTTAAAAATGCAACCGATTTCTGTACATTGATGTACCCTGTGACTTTGGTGAATTCATGTATCATTTATAGCAGACTTTTGGTGGAGTCTTTCAGGTTTTCCATGTACAATAATGTCTGCAAAAATGAGAAAGTTTGTCTTCATCTTCACCTATTTTGATGCGTTTAATTTTGTTACCTGGTTGCTGATGCTAGGACGTCCAACACTATGTTAAACAACAGTGGTGAGAGTGGACATCCCTGTTGTGTTCCTAATCCCAGGGGGAAAGCTCTGTTTTTCCCCATTGAGGATGATATTAGCTGTGGGCTTTTCATAAATGGCTTTTTGATGTTTAAATGTGTTCCTTCTATCCCGAATTTTTCAATGGTTTTTATTAAAAACCGATACTGTATTTTGTGAAATGCTTTTTCTGCAACTATTGACAAGATAGTATGGTTCTTATGTATTCTTTTATTAATGTGATGTATCACATTGATTGTTTTACAATTGTTGAGCAAGCCCTGCAGCCCAGGACGAATCCCACTTGATCACGATGAATACTTTTTCTTTCAAAATATGAAGTTTATTGTCAAATTTTTTCCACACAACACACAGTTCTCATCCCAAAAGTGAATAATACTTTTTATATGCCGTTGAATTCGATTTGCTAGTATATTGTTTAGAATTTTTACATCCATATTCATCAGATATATTGGCCTGTAGTTCTCTTTATTTGCTGGGTCTCTGTCTGGTTTCGTAATCAAAGTAATGCTGGTTTCATAGAAGGCGTCTGGAAGTTTTCTTTCTCTTTCTATTTTTTTAGAAGAGCTTGAGAGGATAGGTATTAACTCTGCTTTAAATATCTGGTAGAATTCCCCAGAAAAGCCAGGACTCTTATTTGTTCAGATTTTTGATAAGTGATTCAATTTCTTCACTAGTTATGGGTCTGTGCAATTTTTTCTATTTCTTCCCATTTGAGTTTTGGTATTGTGTGGGTGTCTAGGAATTTACACATTTCTTCCAGGTTGTCCAGTTTAATTTTTCATAGCAATTCCTGATTGCTTATATTTCTGAGGGATTATTTTTAATAAATCCATTTTCATTCTGATTTTATCTACTTGGGTCCTCTCCCTTTTCTTTTTGAGAAGCCAGGCTAGAGGTTTATCAGTTTTATTTTTTCAAAAAAAACAAATTCTTGTATTCTTTGATCTGTTCTACTGATTTGTTTTTTGGATTTTTTTTCGTTTATTTCTGCTCTGATCTTTACTATTTCTCTTTTACTGGTTTTGGGTCTCTTTGCTGTTCTGCTTCTGGTTCCCTTAGGTTTGCATTTAGGTTTTCTATTTGGGATTTTTCTTGTTTCTTGAGATAGGCTTGGATTGCAATGTATTTTCCTCTCAGGATTGCCTTCACTGCATCCCAAAGCATTTGGATTGTTGTAATTTCAACTTCGTTTCCATATAGTTTTAAATTTCTTCTCTAAATGCCTGGTTGACCCGTTCATTATTTAGTAGGGTGTTCTTAACCTCCATGCTTCTGGAGGTTTTCCAGAGTTTTTCCTGTGGTTTATTTCAAGTTTCATAGCATTTTGGTCTGAAATCGTGCATGGTATGATCTCACTTCTTTTATACTTATGAAGGGCTGTTTTTTGACCCAGTTATGTGACCTATCTTGGAGAATGTTCCATGTGCACTCGAAAAAAAGTATATTCTGTTGCTTTGGGATGCAGAGTTTTAAACATATGTCAAGTCCATCGGATCCAATGTAACATTCATGGCCTTTGTGTCTTTATTGATTCTGTTTCTAGATGGTCTATTCATTGTTGTAAGAGGAATATTAAAGTCCCCTGCAATTACCACATTCTTATCAATAATGTTGCCTATATTTGTGATTGTTTTATATAATCGGGGGCTTCCGTATTTAGTGCATAGACATTTATAATTGTTAGCTCTTACTGATAGATAGACCCTGTAATTATTATGTAATACCCTTCTTCATCTCTTATTACAGCCTTTAATTTAAAGTCCAGTTTGTCTGATATAATTTGACTTACAGTAGCATGATAGTTCTCCATCCCTTCACTTTCAGTCTGAAGGTGTCCTCAGGTCTAAAATGAGTGTCTTGTAGACAGCAAATAGATGGGTCTTGTTTTTTTGTCCATTCTGATACTCTATGTGTTTTGGTTGGAGAATTTAGTCCATTCAGTGTTATTATTGAAAGATATGGCTTTAGAGTCATTGTGATGTTTGCAGGTTTCATGCTTTTTGTGGTGTCTCTGGTATTTGTGCTCCTTGCAACATTTCACTCACAGAGTCCCTCTTAGAATCTTTTTGTAGGGCTGGCGATGAATTCCTTCAATTTTTTTTTGGTTTGGGAAAACCTTTATCTCTCCTATTCCGAATGTCAGACTTGCTGGATAAAGGATTCTTGGCTGCATATTTTTTCTGTTCATCACATTGAAAATTTCCCGTCATTCCTTTCTGGCCTGCCAAGTTGCAGTGGGTATGTTTGCTACTACCCTTATATGGCTAACTTTCTATGTTAAGGCGTGTTTATCCCTAGCTCCTTTCAGAATTTTCTCTTTATCCTTGTATTTTTCCAGCCTCACTATGGTATGTCATGCATAAGATTGATTCAAGTTACGTCTGAAGGGAGTTCTCTGTGCGTGTTGGATTTGAATGCCTTTTTCTTTCCCCAGATCAGGGAAGTTCTCAGCTATGATTTGTTCAATTACACCTTCATCCCCTTTCTCCTTCTTCCTCTTCTTCCTCTTCTTCTTCTGGAATTCCTATGATACGGATATTGTTCTGTTTGATTTCATCACTTTGTTCTTTAATTCTACCCTCATATTTTTTTTATCTCTTTTTGTCAGCTTTCTCTTTTTCCATAATTCTATCTTCTAATTAACCTAATCTCTCCTCTGCTTCTTCAATCTGTGCTATGGCCACCTCCATGTTATTTTGCACCTCATTTACAGCATTTTTTAATTCCTCATCACTGTTTTAGTCCTTGATCTCTGTATCAATAGATTCTCTGTTCTCTATTCTTTTTTCAAGGCCAGCGATTAATTTTATGACTATTACTCTAAATTCTTCTTCCTTTATATTGCTTAAACCAGTTTTGATCAATTTTTTAGCTGTGGCTACTTCCTGGACTTTCTTTTGAGAATTCTTCCGTTTCATTATTTTGGCTTGTAGTTCCTGCCGTAGCTCCAAACTGCCGGGCATTTCTCCTGTGCTGTCCGGAGACACTTGTGTTGGTGGGTGGGGCCGCAGTCAGACCCGATGTCTGCCCCCAGCCTACTGCCAAGGCCACAGCTAGACTGGTGTGTGTGTACCTTATCTTCCCTTCTCCCTGGAATGGTGTGGCCCCTGTCTGGGCTGTTTGCACACTGCCATGCTTGTTGTGATGTTTCAATGGGATCTGGCCAATGGTGTATTAGATGGGGTGGATCCGCAAGGTGCACAGGGGCGGGAGGGGTAGGCTTAGCTAGTTTTGCCATCAGTGCTCCCCTGCTGGAGGGGCCCTGCAGCACCAGGAGGGAGGCAGGCCCATTGGAGGGATGGATCAACAGAAGCAGAATGTTGGGCGTTAGCCCAGTGAAAGCAAGTTTGTTGATGGGAAAAAGGTCCCTTTGTAATTTTGGTTGGGGGATGGGAAGGAGAAAAGGCTCTTACCAGCGCCTTTGTTCCCCCACTGAGCTCTGTCCTTCCGGGGCTCAACTCTCCTTCGTGGCGTCCTCTTGCCCTCCCCACTCTCTGAGAGCAGACTGTTGGCTTTTAAAATTCCAGATGTTAAGTCCTGCTGGCAAAGAAGAAATTTAAAACTATATGGAAACGAAGTTGAAATTACAACAATCCAAATGCTTTGGGATGCAGTGAAGGCAATCCTGAGAGGAAAATACATTGCAATCCAAGCCTATCTCAAGAAACAAGAAAAATCCCAAATAGAAAACCTAAATGCAAACCTAAGGGAACCAGAAGCAGAACAGCAAAGAGACCCAAAACCAGTAAAAGAGAAATAGTAAAGATCAGAGCAGAAATAAACGAAAAAAAATCCAAAAAACAAATCAGTAGAACAGATCAAAGAATACAAGAATTTGTTTTTTTTGAAAAAATAAAACTGATAAACCTCTAGCCTGGCTTCTCAAAAAGAAAAGGGAGAGGACCCAAGTAGATAAAATCAGAATGAAAATGGATTTATTAAAAATAATCCCTCAGAAATATAAGCAATCAGGAATTGCTATGAAAAATTAAACTGGACAACCTGGAAGAAATGTGTAAATTCCTAGACACCCACACAATACCAAAACTCAAATGGGAAGAAATAGAAAAAATTGCACAGACCCATAACTAGTGAAGAAATTGAATCACTTATCAAAAATCTGAACAAATAAGAGTCCTGGCTTTTCTGGGGAATTCTACCAGATATTTAAAGCAGAGTTAATACCTATCCTCTCAAGCTCTTCTAAAAAAATAGAAAGAGAAAGAAAACTTCCAGACGCCTTCTATGAAACCAGCATTACTTTGATTACGAAACCAGACAGAGACCCAGCAAATAAAGAGAACTACAGGCCAATATATCTGATGAATATGGATGTAAAAATTCTAAACAATATACTAGCAAATCGAATTCAACGGCATATAAAAAGTATTATTCACTTTTGGGATGAGAACTGTGTGTTGTGTGGAAAAAATTTGACAATAAACTTCATATTTTGAAAGAAAAAGTATTCATCGTGATCAAGTGGGATTCGTCCTGGGCTGCAGGGCTTGCTCAACAATTGTAAAACAATCAATGTGATACATCACATTAATAAAAGAATACATAAGAACCATACTATCTTGTCAATAGTTGCAGAAAAAGCATTTCACAAAATACAGTATCGGTTTTTAATAAAAACCATTGAAAAATTCGGGATAGAAGGAACACATTTAAACATCAAAAAGCCATTTATGAAAAGCCCACAGCTAATATCATCCTCAATGGGGAAAAACAGAGCTTTCCCCCTGGGATTAGGAACACAACAGGGATGTCCACTCTCACCACTGTTGTTTAACATAGTGTTGGACGTCCTAGCATCAGCAACCAGGTAACAAAATTAAACGCATCAAAATAGGTGAAGATGAAGACAAACTTTCTCATTTTTGCAGACATTATTGTACATGGAAAACCTGAAAGACTCCACCAAAAGTCTGCTATAAATGATACATGAATTCACCAAAGTCACAGGGTACATCAATGTACAGAAATCGGTTGCATTTTTAAACACCGATAATGAAGCATTAGAAAGAGAAATAAACTGATGCCATTCACATTTGCACCAAGAACCATAAAATCCCTAGGAATAAACCTAACCAAAGATGTAAAAGATCTCTATTCTGAAAACTATAGAAATTGAAGAAACACAAAGAAATGGAAAAACATTCCGTTTTCGTGAATTGGAAGAATAAATATTGTTAAATATTAATACTACCCAAAGCACCCTACACATTCAGTGCAATCCCAATAAAAATTGCTCCAGTATCCTACTTGAACTTAGAACAAACAATCCTAAAATTAGTACAGAACTACAAAAGAACCGAAATAACCAAAGAAATATTGAAGAAGACCAAAGCAGGACGCATCACATACCCAGATTTTAGCCTCTACTACAAATCTGTAATCATCAAGACAACATGGTATTGGCCCCAAAACAGACACATAGACCAATGGCATAGAATAGAAAATCCAGAACTGGACCCACAAATTTATGGCCAACTAATCAGAATTTGTGCATAGGGCAGCCCCATGGTCTTGGTGCGTGTCTGTGACCAAGTGAAAAAAGCAGCAATGGGATAGGAAATGGAGACCACGTTCTGCATTCCAACAGGCATGGGTCAAGTCAAAGAAGGAGCTATCTCCCTATCATCCCTTCATCTTCTCTTACACAGGAGGCAGGACACTCCCCTAACCTCTGGCTTCAACTACCCTCAAGCATTCTCCCTAGGTAACATTACAAACCCTAGGTGTGGGGTTGCCCACAAATTCTAAAACTATCTTGAGGAGGACCCAAAGTAAAACTTGTATCACCATCCAAAGGACACCGCCAAACTCCCAAGCTGAAAGAAAGGGATGTTACTCTAAGTCACTGGCTCTGGATAACCTCCATGCAGAAAATGGACAAAAAAAAGGCCAAGTGGTGGAAATGGAGACACAGACTCTGAGAGTTCTTCATCACACTTTAGATTTGGAGAATGTTTAGAATGAAGTACTGAGCACAGTTTCCTATTAAGCTGCTTGTATCCGGAAATAGAAATGCTCATGGGCTTAGGCAAAGGGAGCCTTCCGAAAAGGCACACTTGAAAGCCCTGTCAACAGGAAACCTCCATTCAATCTTTCGGAGACAGAGATATCTGGTTATGTCTGTCCCTCCAACTTTTTGTGGCAGTTGGAGGAGGCTGTATTTGAGGTGTCGCTATTGGGTTCTGCTGGCTCTTGCTCGAGTCTGGAATGAGGACTTCATACCCTATTCCTGGAAAAGGCTCTTCCTGTACTGACCATGGCCTGGTCCATAGTGCCCATGTGCAGACTGGGTGCTTCCTGGAATGAAGGCCACTCGGTCATCCAACTCAGGGAGGAAACCTGGCTCCCCTTCACCTCCCATACCACAGCAAGCACTCGGGGACTAAGGGCCATTTTTTCTTTGTTAAATCAGAGCCTGAAAATTCTTCCTGACCACAGGAGCAGAGTGGGAGTTTGATGCCTACCCAGAGGTGCCAGCTGGCTCCTCTGCCTCATGGTGATGGCACCATGGCTCCTAAGGGGAGGACAAGTCAGAAATAAAGCAAGGGGAAGGAAATTGGTCCAAGGGTGGGCCAAAGTTCGACATTTCCCGTGGGAACTGGGACCCACTTAGAAAGATGTTTTCCTTCTTTGGGCCTTGGCCAAAAGGAGGCCAATTCCCTGCCCAAGTCGCTGGCCCAATCTTCACCCAAACATCCATTTTTGGACAACTACAAATCCCTGGGCCTATCGAGAGCCACATACTTGTGAAACACAATGAATAAACGAAGAAGGAGCGTTGTGGGGAAATCTTTCCCACAGTCACAAGGTCGGGGTCAGACTCCCAGGTGAAAGGCAGAGGATATGACTGTGAGACACTGAGTCTGTACAGATTGTGGGGAGAACTCTGTTTCTAAAAATGAGCAAAGATGTGTGATGGGGATAGGAGGGCCAGAGCTCTTCAGAGATAGGAAAGGATTTTATATGGAGAAAGAAGTGCCCAGCGCCTGTTCTGGCAAACTGGCTATGGGAAGAAGAAGAAAGGCCTGAGGACTTATGAAAAAGAGGCCTCTAGAGTCTGCATCTGGGAAGAGTGTGAGCAACAGGCCTGCCTTCTTCTTTCAGAAGGATCTAGAGAGCCCTAGGACTTTGTCTTCCTTTCTTGTTTTCCCAGCACTGAATGGAGTGAGCAGTGACATTGCGGTAGCCACGAGGTGTCTCCAGATGTCCCAAAGTGTGGAAAGGAATCCTGGGACCCTCTTCCAATAAGGGCTCTTTCTGGGATGACCTCCTGCACGTATGAACAGTTTGCTTTTCAGAGGGAAGGCCCCTCCATCAGGGAGGGCAATGAGGCAAGCTGGTTCCCGTCCCCCCACTCCTTGTTACAAATGGCCAATCACCAAGATGAGGGATTGGAGGGCTAGTCTCTTTTCGGATATCCCAGGCTCAGGGCTATCACTTAGTGAGGGATTGAGTGGGCACCCAAAGCCCCTCTGCATGAGTGCCAGCTACATGGCTCATAAGGGTGAACAAAGACTGAGTCAGAAAGACAGTAAGTGAAACGGACTGGCTGAAGCCAGGACCAAGGGAGTTTGATATGTCAATCCAACGGGAATGTGATGAATGTAAAAAGGGCATGTTTACTTCATTTATCCTAGGACCAGAATGGAGGCCAACTCCCCTCTAATACATGTGGCCCAACCTCCACACAAACAGTTCTCGGCTGGACCCCTTCAAATGGCCTAGGTCTCTGCATGCCCATGGAGTCTTGAAACCAAAATGCCAGGGCCCCTTTGGTTCAACCTGTCCCACAGACACAAGAGTTGGTTCACAGTGGACATTTGCAAACCTGAGCTATTCTGGTGGAAAGAATTGAAATGACAGCAAGATAAACGTTGATGGACAATAAAGTACTCTCATGAAACTGGATAACTCCTAGGGTCAGAGATCTTTATTTGGGATAAGAATTGCGTGCTGTTTAGAAAACACTGACCAGTACAATAGAGGAGAAAGTAGGCTTGGTAAGGTGTCAGGAAAATCTTTTGTGGGCTTGAGCTACAGGACTGTTCCCAAAGATGCCCCCTTGGAGACCTGTGAGCAAACGACCCACGTTCTCCCTTAAGAAGTAGAGGGAAACAGTGGTTTTTTTGTGTGCTTCTGCCCATCATATCATAAGAAAGGGGCCCAGGTGATACTGAGATGTGAAGATTATTCTTCCATGGGAGGATAAAGATGTGGGAAAAGGCCTGGTGCTTGATACATTCAGAAGGCTTTTTGTGAGCTGGTCAGGTCATGGAGCATGCTGCACATGCACAGTCTGTCTCTTCTTCAGCATGAGGGTAAGTCCCTCAAGGTCAGAGGTCCATGTGGCTAACAATTCCCATGATACAGTAGCCTGCTATGAACTGAGGGCTCAAGGACAGAATGTACAGCTCTCATCATCGATATCAGACTCTGAGAGCACTGCCTTGATCAGGAATTTTCTGAAACCTGCATATCCATCCTTGGAACTTGCTTGTTTACAGGCCGGCCCCATGGTCGTAGTGTGTGAAGGAAGGTTAAGTTAGAAAAGCAGAAATGGGATAAGAATGACTACCAGGGAAGTCAAAGTTTTGCATTCAAAAGGCCACTGGCCAAATCGAGGAAAGATTTATCTATGTTTCCTCACCCTCTAAGCAAACATGAGGCAAGGTCTACCCCTAACTGCTGGCTGAGCTTACCCACAACAATTTTGTCTGGGAACCTTCACAGATCCTAGGTTTGAAGATGGTCACATAATTCTGAACCCAAATTGACAGGGGCCCATTGTAATACCTATGACATAACCATAAGGACACCACCAGATTCCAGTGCTGAAAGAAGAAGATATTCTTCAAAGACTGGCTCTCACAAATTTCATGCAGCACTGTTTTTTAAGAAAACGGTAAGTGGTGGACACTGAGACACAGAATGCCAGAGTTCTTTCTCACACAAGAGAAGTGAAGAATTTTGAGAACAAGTACCCAGCAAAGCCTCCTATCGAACTGGTTGTATCGAGAATAAGAAATGCCTCTGGGCTTAGGCAAAGGGAGCCCTCTGAAGGAATACACCTGGGAGTCCTGCATTCTGATTTTAGGTGCCAGAGATTTTTGGCTGGCTGTCCCTCCGACATATTCTATCAGTTGACGGAATCCCTAGTTTTGAGCTCTAAGTATTTTGTTCTGCTGGATCTTACTCAGGAGTGTGGAGCAAGGAAATCATTTCCTCTTCCTGGAAAGGACTTCCTTGTGCTGAACTTTCCTTGTCCATACTGCTCATGTGCAAAGTGCTTCTCAGAATGAATGCAACACAGTCATCGAGGACATGGAGACAAGGTGGCTCCCCTTCCCTTTCCATACAACAGCAGGCCATTCAAAAATCTTCCAGGGAATAAAAGCCATCTTTCTTTTGTTAGTTTTGAGCCTGAGATCTCTGAGCACAGGAGCAGAGTGGGAGTTGGACGCCTACCCGGGTAGGTTACCTGAGTTTATGATAGCTCCATAGCTCCTAAGGGAGAAAAAACAATTGTCAGAAGTGCAGCAAGGTGAAGAAAATGGGCACAAGGGACGCCAAATCTCGACATATTCAGTGGGAATTAAGATCACTTGGAAGGAACGTGTCTTCGTTTGCCTTTGGCCCATAAGAAGGCCAGGTCTGTGCCCAAATTTGTTGCCCAACCTACACACAAATATTCTCTGCTAGGACCCTTCCATTGACCTGGGTCTCTGAATGTCCAAATTCTTCTGGAACACAATGAATTAATGAAGATGGAACCTTTGTCCAAAATATCTTCCACAGTCTCAAGGACTGAGTCAGACTCTCAGGCGGAAAGCAGAGGATATGAACCTACGCCACTAACTCTGAAAGGACTGTGGGGAAAAGCTTCTTTCTACAGGAAAGAAAAGATGTGTAAATGTGGATAAGAAGGGTCAGAGCTCTTCAGAGATTGAAGGGGGAATTATGTGGGGAAAGAAGTGTCCAGAACCAGCTCCTGGCATCCTGGCTATAGGAAAAAGAAGAAACACAAGAAGCCTTAGGAAGCAGCGCCGTCTACCATCCACATCAGGGAGAACTTTCAACAACTTTCTCTCTTCAGCCTTCTGCCTTCAAAAGGACCTAGACAACACTGGACTCTTTTTCCAGTTTCTGCACGGAGTTTGTCCAGAGCCAGTGTCTTAGAGCAATATCCTTTTCTTTCATCTTGGGAGTTTGGCGGTGTACTTTGGTGATACAGGTTTTACTTTGGGTCCCCCTCAGGATCCCCTTGGGGGAAAGCGTTCAGTTTTTCCCCATTGAGGATGATATTAGCTTTAGCGCTTTCATATATGTCTTTTATGGTCTTGAGGTATGATCCCTCTATTCCTACTTTCTTGAGGGTTTTTATCAAGAAAGGAGGCTATATTGTGTCAATTGCTTTCTCTTCATCTATTGAGAGGATCTTACGGTTCTTGTCCTTTCTTCTATTGATGTGATGAATCACAGTAATTGTTTTGCAGATATTGAACCAGACCTGCGTCCCAGGTATAAATCCCACTTGGTTGTGGTGAATAACACATCCATTGTTACTGTGGGATCCGGATGGATATCTTGTTGAGAAATTTTGCATTCATGTTCATCAGGGAAATTGGTCTATAGTTGTCCTTTTTACTGGGGTCTCTGTCTGGTTTTGGAACCAAGGTAATGTTGGTTTCATAGAAAGAGTTTGGAAGCTTTCCTTCCATTTCTAGTTTTTGGAGCAGCTTCAAGAGAATAGGTGTTACCTTTTCCTTAAATGTTTGGTAGAATTCCCCCCGGAAAGCCATCTGGCTCTGGACTCTTGTGTGTTTTTTTGGTTTTTTGTGTTTTTTTTTTTTTTGGAGATTATTACTAATTCAATTTCTTTACTGGTTATGTATGGGTCTGTTCAAATTTTCTATTTCTTCCTATTTCAGTTTTGGTACTGTATATGTTTCTAGGAATTTGTCCATCTGTTCACAATTTTCTCTTATTATTGTTTTTATTTCTGCTATTTTGGTCATGATTTCTCCTCTTTTTTGCTTTTATTTATTTGGGTCTTTTCCTTTTTCTTTTTGATCAAACTGGCTAGGGGTTTATCACTTTTGTAAATTCTTTCAAAGAACCAGCTTCTGGTTTCAGTGACCTCCTGGTTTTGGTTTTGGTTTTGGTTTTCGTTTCGATAGCATTAATTTCTGCTCTAATCTTTACTATTTCCTGTCTACTGCTAGTTTTTGGGTTTTATTTGCCGTTCTTTTTCCAACTCTGTAAGGCGTAAGATTAGGATGTATATCTAAGACCATTCTTCAAGGCCTGGATAGCTATACACTTTCTTGTTATGTCCACTTTTCCTGCGTCCCAGAGGTTTTGGGTTGTGGTGTTATCATTTTCATTGGCCTCCATGAACTTTCTAATCTCCTCTTTAACTTCTTGGTTAGCCCATTCATTCTTTAGTAGGATGTTCTTTAGTCTCCAAGTATTTGTTACCTTTCCAAATTTTTTCTTGTGGTTCATTTCGAGTTTCATAGCCTTGTCTGAAATATGCGCGGTATGATCTCGATCTTTTTGTACTTGTTGAGGGCTGATTTGTGTTCCAGCGTGTGGTCTATTCTGGAGAACGTTCCATGTGCACTGGAGAAGAATGTATATTCTGCTGCTTTAGGATGAAATGTTCTGAATACATCTGTTAAGTCCACCTGGTCCAGTTTGTCATTCAAAGCCATTGTTTCCTTGCTGATTTTTTTTTTTTTTGATTAGACGATCTGTCCATTGCTGTGAGTGGGGAGTTGAAGTCCCCTAATATAATGGTATTATTATCAGTGAGTTTCTTTACGTTTCTGATTAGTTGATTTATATATTTGGGTGCTCTCACATATGGCGCATAAATGTTTACAACTGCCAGTCTTCTAGCAGAAAAAGAAAAGAAATGAAAAAGAGAAAAAAAAGAAAAAAGGTAAGAAGAGAAAGAAAGAAAATTGAATAGACGGATCGGTGAACAGGCTGAAATACGACTGAAATTACTTTGTTTTCCCTTGAAGTCAAAGTATGAAGTGCTTTATAGTCCATTAACTAAGCAGGCGGGGAGACATGTCTTCCTGAAGAGCGAGGCTGTCTCATTTGGGCAGGGCTTATTGTTATCGCTCTGTTCTCCACTAGATGGCGCTGCTTAGCTTACTGGGGTGGATTGTTGTGGCGCTTGTAGGTGTGCGAACGCCTGCGTGGGAGTGGTGAAAATGGCATCACCCAGTTACCTAGTCTCTAGTATCGGAGCTCTGTTCTCCCCGATCAGCAATTGCGCACCCGTCCTTTGTCTTCAGCGTCCATCCACTCCCCACTTTTACACTGTCCGGTACCAAGCCCCAGATGCGGCTCTTTTTCCCGTCTCATTTCTGAGGGACTGTGGCTTTGACACGTTCTGGTCCTCTGTGGGAGGGTCTCACTGAGCAATGGCCCGGTGCTGGCTGCACCCAGGAACGTTCACGGGACTCTGCTGCTGCCGATGCCCAGAGACTGTGGCTGGGTGCCAGCCCGCCCCATAAAAAGTTCACGCGATCATGCAAAAGCAGCATTTCATGGATTATGGCAATTCACAAAACACATCTGGCACCAGGCTTCACCCCCAGCGACTTTGTTCCAGCACCAGTGAATGCGGTTGTTCTCCCGGGTCCACTGAGGCCTTTACCTTTGGGGGAGTCACACAGCCTCTACCAGGTGTCTTCCCAGCAGAGGAATCGGCTCTGCCCATGTGGCCCAAAGACCTCCGGATTTCACTCTGCCCCTGGGGATTCACCCTTCTCACCAGAGCACCGCCAGGTATCAAGCGGCAGTTTCAGACTCTGCACTCCCCCTGTTTATAGCGTCTTAATGGAATTTAAACCCTTTCATTTCACCTTTCTCCCTTTTTAGTTCAGTCCCTGTGGCTGTTTCCACCTTTCCACGTTCTCTCCAGCTGCATTGGGGGGGGGGGGGTGGGAGTGCTTTTCCCATATTTTCTCCCCCCACCCCCATCTACATCCTCTTTCCACGCAAAAAAGAAGCTCCTTGCCCTCCGTGGCTCTCTCTCTCTCTTCCAGTTCACCTCTCTGCACTGCATACCTGCTGAATTCGGTGGTTCAGGTTGTGCAGACTGTTGTAGTAACCAGATCAGTTTTCTAGGTGTGCAGGAGGCTTCGTGTTGGTCTGGCTGTATTTCATGGACGCGAGACACAAAAAAAACCCTTCCTTGCTGTTCCGCCGTCTTGGCTCCTCTCCCCCTAAAGACAGGTATACCTTAATTAAACCAGCAAACTTAAATTAGTTTAAACACCGAATTGTGTCACCTACATCCACTTACAAGTATGCTGCACCCAGGGTGGAGCAGAAACAGCAGGAGGGGGAAGGAAAGGCAGAAGAGGTGAGGTTCCAGCAGAAGGCAGAGAAGGACAATTTCCCGGGTCTAACCTTGTCAGCTGGGACAGAGGAGCAGACACCATCTCGTTCCACCAGTGTGGAATTAGCAGTTCATGTCAGGCCGGAGAATACAGGGAATTTCCCCCCAAACAAGTGGAGTTTCAGCTGCTGCTTGGGAATTTTCCTTAAAGTCCCCATCCTGAGGTACACTAAGCACAGTTGGCTTAACCTAGGAAAGGAATGAGGGAGAGGCCCTCAGATCTATTAGACAGAGGCACAGAGAGAAAGAGTCAGCGCCCCCTTTTCAGGGATGGCCTGTGTTTCCTTCAGCGACTGAGGGCTATCAAGAGGAAGCCTATTTAGACAAATGTCATCCAGTTTATCAAGGAGAGAGCTTACTATCTCGGTTTCTGACCAAACACATTTTGCAAGAGGCCCCTGGGTCTGGTAGCCATGAAGGCGTGGGTCTACGGTAACATCCGTCTATTTCCCCTGTTTAGTAAGGCCGTGCAGTGTTACAGGATCAGTCCTTTCTACACTTTGCAATCCGAATTGTTTCCAATGGGTTCAAAAGGCATCCCAAGGGAGAATCCTTGGGGACTGAAGAGGAGCTCCCCTTTTCCATCTAGTGAGAAAAGGAGAGAGAGAAGGTCCATTACCCCTAGAATCCATCCCGAATCCCTGGTTACGTCTCACGTACAGGATGTTTGAGGTTCCTGAGGTGTCAAAGTGACCCGAGGCATCCCTTGAACAAAATCGCTATGACCATTGACCATCTGACTAAAGGCCCCCGAAGGGCGGATGCATCCCCTCGCTTCCCTGTTGTATTCTAGACTACAGATGTGTGCCTGGCGTATGGACCTGAGTCTGCTTTGCTGAGAAGGCAGAGAAGAAACTGTCATTTTTAGCCCATGGAAAAACACTAGAAGAGTGTGACAAGAGGAAATTACTCAATTTTAAGTCGTAGTTACTAGAGGACATTGACAGAAAACAATAAAGACAGAAATCCATCATGATCTAACTTCCAACTTCCTAGGAAACCGTGCCCGGTTGGGTTTTAATTCAATCGGGTACTGGTTTCCACCAGCCTTCAGTGGAGGTCTCGTGGCCAGAAGCAACTACACCAGAGATGTGGATGGGGATCACATTAGAACAATGAAGGGGAAACCTCATACGGGAGTCTTAAGATTGGCAGCTGGGCTAGTCACTTAGGTGGTTGTCCCCTGTCCAAGACACGCGACTTTATATAAGGACAGGAACAAAGAGAGGGCATGTTTATGCATCTTACTACCATTCTGGTCAGCGTCCTAACTTCCAACCAAAGGCCGGCTTTCTCTTCCCGGTAGAGTAGCTACAGGCTAGAGGATTGCAACCTGAGCAATCCACGGGAAAGTGTTCCAAGACCATCCTTCCCCAAAACTCCCCTGAAATGAGAGTAAAGGAGGAAAGAAAAAGCATACTCGCCAAATTTGCACCGAAGCACAGAATCCAGATGAAAAGACTCAAAGCCCCACATTCAGACGCCAAAACGATGAAGTTTTGGAAAGATGGTGGGCTGATGTCTTTGGTGCAAAAACATAATTTTATTAAAGCATGAAAAAGCTGCACTGGAGTGCTGACGGGCAACTCATCATTACCTACTTTCAGGTCGGCAGAAAGGGATAGAGTAAGTCTCAAAGAAATTTTGGAAGCAAGGTTTAGATGTATATCAAGGGGCCATAAGCTAGGAGTATGATTGCCAGCAAATATCTTGGGGCAGTTGAGATAAAAGAAGTGTACTTACAGGATCCTTGGTGTTGGGGTAAAATAGTAAGCTAAAGTTCTTCCCCCCCTCCCCCGCAAAGAGCCAACATCCAGGCAGCTGAGAGCTCTTAGAAGGAGGTCACTCTGCCAGTTTCAAGGACTTATCAATGGGCTATAGGCAGTAAGGGAATTTAATTTTTCATTTGCTTTAGATTCCCACAATAGCATAACAAGGATTTAAGCCCCCTTTTTTTTTGTTCTTGAGTAGCCGGGAGTTTCCAAGTAATATCACTCAGATCTTCCCTGGGGTGGCAGGGGGGTGCTAGCTTGTGCTTTGCCCCTCAGCCTGTCTCATGCTCCCTCATCATAACCATTTCCATGCCAACTCCAAGTCGTCAGTGACAGGTCAATGGACCCTTTTGTATATCAGAAATTGCTTTCAGGTAGCATGGGAGCAGAGTGGGCGCTCTCCACCACTCTGTGGGTTTCCACTGTGCCTGATGGGAACCAAGATAGAATTAGAAAAACAGCAAGGGATGGGGCGCCTGGGTAGCCTAGTGGATTAAGCGGCTGACTCTTGATTTCGGCTCAGGTCATGATCTCAGGGTCGAGAGTTGGAGCCCCGTATCTGGTTTTGCACTCACAGCGTGAAGTGTGCTTTGGATCCTCTGTCTCTCTCTTTATGCCCCTACCCCACTCAATACCTTAGTAAAGTACAAGAAAAAAACAATCTTATCAACATCCTCATCTCCAGAAACCTATCTACTCAGTTTCCTGGAACCCCAACATCACCCTCCTCTCCCTAGTGATGGGGGAACAAAGGCAACATACAAATGGCAGATAAAATAGAATTTCCTGGAGCGACTGGGTGGCTCAGTTGGTTAAGCTTCCGACTTTGGGTCAGGTCATGATCTCTTGGTTCCTGAGTTCCAGCCCCATGTCGGGCTCTGTGCTGACAGCTCAGAGCCTGGAGCCTGCTTCACACTCTGTGTCTCCCTCTCTCTCTCTTCCCTTCCCCCACTCATTCTCTCCTTCTCTCTCTCTCAAAAATAAATAAACATTAAAAAAAAATTGAATTTCCTTGTAACCTGCAGCTAATTAACAAATATTTGAGGCTGCCATAGTCAAATGTTTCCCCAGGAACTTCCTATTGTCTGAATGTTAATGCTTTGCTAGAAGGGAAAATGAATCTTAGCTTGACGAGAACCAGGCCTCCAGCAATCTGTGAATCTTTAGCCTAGGAAAGTCTCCTTGGAAACTTGCCTTTGGACTTTACCTTCCCCAAACCCATAGTATATAACAAGTCAGTCTTCACAACCCCAGTGCAAGCAGATTTTCCTGCCCACAGGTCCTGTCCCAGTGCCTTTAACAAAATCACCTTTTTGCACCAAAGAAGTTTTCAAGAATTCTTTTTCTGGCCATCAGCTCTGAACCCCACCATCACTCCCCAAAACTTTATCACGCTAAACCTGAGAGCCCTGTATGCAAACTCTGTACATTCTTACCTCATATAGGTCAAGGAGTCTTTTGGCCCTCACCTGTTTTCCTGCCCTTTCCTTCAATGTATAGAAGCAAATAGGTGATGGTGGTGTTGGGTCTCAGCTAACACTCAAATGTGTGGAATGGGGCTCTGGTCTTGTCCACTTTGATTTTTTTTTTTCTCTTCTGGCCAGCTCAAGGATTGCAATGTGCATAAGAAAACTTCAGCTGCTAAGAATTCAGGCATTTCAGTCAGCATGGGATGGTCTCAGCACGGTGACCATTGTCTTGCCAACCACAACCTGCCAAGCACCATCTTCTCAGTAAGAAGATGACAATGTTTCCTCAGTGATATCAGAAACAGATTTGTCTAGGTTGGCACAGGAAGGGAGTGGGAGCTTGCCGCCAATTGCTGGGAAGTTGCTGTCTAGGTGACAGTTGCAATACCCTTGACTCCCTACTGCTGATATTGTAAAAGGCAAACATAGTTAGCCTCCTGTAACCCGGGAGTAAACTGTGACCTATGTTAGCTTAGAAGTGTTAGGATGTCCCTGGAACCACAGTGGAGGGGACGGCCATCTTGCCAGCGCAACCCAACGAAAAGTTGCCAGAACAAGTTGGAAGTCAACCAATCACCGAGCGACAGCATGACCTGACGCGAAAAAGACCCACCCGGACCTAAACCCGGAACCGCTGCAGCTTAAAAACCCCATCCCACAACACCTGTGTGCGACTTCCCTGGCTCCTCTCTCTCTCCCTGAGTCACGGAACCTCGCCCGAGACCTTCTTAGTTCCCAAATAAAGCCTTTGACTGCTAAAGATTTTGAGCCTCTGACTCCTATCTTTACGCTGCCTTATGCCTGACAGTAACAAGAAGGACTCCAGAGTATGAGATGCTGAATCTGTGTTTGTTTTGGCACTGGTTCAGTGTCAAACAGAGCACAGGCAAACCCCTTGTGCTGAACGCTCTCCAATGCCCTAGGGTTCCTGCTTCCTATTGCCAATGTACGTTTGCCAGGGATACCCTTGAGGCACCTATTGTCCAAACTGTCCCACATTCGTGGGACTTGTTATAAAAGACTTGGCAATTAAAACTGGAGGAGAGGCTTCTGGACTCCTGCCCCCAAAGCTGCACAGGGAAGAACTGGTTACTGATGAATAAAATAAATCAAAAGAAACACACTGAAGGCCAAAGTTGTTCGCCTGAGATGAAAATGAAATGAAGCTGGGACTGCTGACATGGGCACCATTTCCTAAGCAAGCTTCCTGTCCTGAGAGTATGTAGGAAACACCTGTGGGATTGGGATGAAAGGAAGCACCAGCCACAAGAACACTGCAACCTGACCTAGGTAAGGCAGGAAGGCTTCTGGTTCTTGCTTACACTTCCAACCAGTGGGAAGAGGCACTCGTGATCTATCTGAATGCTGTCTTCTCTGTGCTGGCTGGCAGCCCTGTCTGTAGAATTGGGTTCTGGTCCCAGAGTCCTTGAATGGACTCTCTGACCTGGCCATCTGGGGAAGGACATTGCTCATGCTCCAACTTTGATCTTATCAGAATGCAGGAACCTCACGAGGGCCAGGGGGATCAGGGCAACTGTTACAGAACGAGGTTGGAATGCTGGTGGAAAAACCAAGCGGCACTAGGAGATCTTGGTCGATTGGAGATTTATTTAACACCGGTGGGCTCAGAGGAGACTGTTTCTCCAAAGGCCTGAGCCCGGGATGCCAGTGGAAAGGGTAATTTATAGCCGATAGCCTCCATATCTGTGGGGGGTTTCGCGTGCACAGCAAACAAAGCAAGAAAAAAACGGAGGAGGGGGTCTCTAAGCTAGAGACCAGAGTTTGTTTTAGTCCAATCAACCATCATTGGTCTACTTTTATCCACTTCTCCAACATTCCCCCCTTTGGTTCCTTAAAAAAAAAAAAGCTTTTAAAAAATATCTCCTTTCAGATTTATAGGTTGGTACTCTCAGAAGGCTAAGATATGTGCAGTAGCTTGGCAGGCAACAGCATTTTCAATAAAACGTACCACGGCATTCAGTATACAGGGGCCGATGGATACAAGTAAAATTATGGAGAGAAGGGGCCCCACCAAGGTAGGAAACCAGGATGCCCAATCTGTGAGATCCCATCTTCTCCATTGATTGTTATTTTCCTGTTTTCTCTGTTGAATTCTTCCCTCGAGTTCCTTAACCTTAGTTGTAACTATTTCGGACAGGTTTACAAAATAGCAACATTCCCCTCCCCCTCCCCCCGAGAAAGATGCAAATCCCTCCTTTTTCTGAAGTGAGGAGGTCGAGATCTCGCCTATTTTGGAGGGTCACTGCCGCCAGAGAGTTTATTTGGCGTTGTAAGGTTACCAAGGAATCTGCCACCTGTTCCATGTCATTTGTCTCTTGAGATAGTCTATGGTATAGTCCTATGGATGAACCTATGGCCCCTTTTCCGGTTCCTATTCCTGTCGCAATTCCTGCTCCTATAAGAATGGGTAGCAGGACTGCCCATTTAGCCCAGGACTTGGGGCTTAAGGCTGTTAGGAGCTGATCTTCAGTGTGAACATATCTGCATCCAGTTGGCCTCTAAGCATTGGTAGGCCAAATTAGAACTAGATAGAACACCCCAAGGGTTGAACATAAGGTTGTATTACTCTTTAAGGTTATATTTCTTCCATATAGAGAGGTACCGTTCATATCTTCAGGGACTGTACAGATTAGATTGTTGGCATTCGTGAGATGGATCCCAGTGGCCCGAGGTCCAATTAAAACAGAGGTGTTTGTTTTGAGATTTTCAGGAGCTTCCCAGGTCAAAGGGATGGGAGGGGCTAAGTAAGCCCCCCCCCCCCGACTGAGGGGCGAGCACATGCAGCAGGTTTGGGTGAGATTATCTATTTTATGGAGGACTTGTAAAGTAGTGTTGGCCAAACCCTGGCATGGGGAACTGGTAAGCATCTGATTGAGGGCTGAAAGTTTCAAATTTCTGGGGGAGTAGGCTGCTGGGGGAGTGGTCGCCTTCATGGCTTCTATTACCCTTTCCTGGGTATCTTTTATAGCCTTTTGAAGAGCCCTGTCTTGCATCCCTTCCCCGTCTGAGATTCCCCCATTGAAGAAGGTAAGTGGAGCAAGCTTACTTACCTCTCTGGAAGCCCTTGTGACATGGGTTCCTGATATTTTGGTCACCTCTACGGTCCAATAGTCGTTGGGGCACTGGGTGACTGACAGCGTGTGGGTGTTTTTCCCTTGTAGCAATCTTTGTGGAGGGAACAGAAGGCATTGAACGCCCTTTGACCCCCATATTGTCATATGACAATCCTGGGGGCAAAGTGGGTTAGCAGCAGTTGTGAGGGTGCGAGAAGTTATCATAATATACAGGCAATACTTAATAATCCAGAGGAGGTATGTAAGATCTAGCATGCATCTTTTGTCCCATGTCCAGCTTGTTTGGGCTGATAGAAGCCCAACAGTAAGAAGTAAGGTGAGGGCTATGACACCAGTGAGGGGCAAGGGCTGGCAGAGTTGCATCCAAACCCCTGGGCTCAGTCCACGTGTTGATTCCTCAAGCTTCTGCCATGCACAGGCAAGCCAGCTTCCGGGATGTAGCTGGAGCAGGGCTGGAGATCTCAGGGGGCCAAGTTTCTTTTTGAGGGTCTGTTTAAGCGGGTTGACTGGATCTGGATCACTTTTCCAGATTGAGGGTTCCTCTGAGTTGGCCTTCTTAGCTCTGGAGTGATGGACCCATGGGGTGTTACCTGAAACTGAATCCTTTATTTGGTTGTCTGTCTGTAAAGTCCACCTCCAAGTCTTCGAAAGGGGCAGCTTTCTGGTAACTGTCAGATCAGGTTTAGGGAACATATGGTTTGCAAAGAGATCCATCCTGTTTTCCAGTTGTTTAAATAATCATACGTGCATGGGGTCTTATTATCCCCATAGTGTAACAAGCACAGAAGATTGCCTATATATGAAATACTGTGACAATTTTCTGAAGTTTATCTCAAGTTGTCTAGCTTAGGCAAACAACAAACATTTAAAGGCAATCGTAACTCAAATTTAACATCCATAACCGTGCATCGTTGAAACAGTTGTTCTCTCTAAAATGCCCCCTTTCCAGAGATTGCCAAGTTGAGACCAATGCGTTTGTAGAACAAATCCAGTCTTCACAAACCTGGCCTTAATTATTTACATAAGCTCAGAAAGAATAACGATTGATCATGAGGATCTTTTAGAGTTTGCTTTGTTGGAACCTTTTATAAGGAATCTCCAGGCTGAACTTTTAGTAGCCTCTCCAGGCCAGAAGCCAAGCCAAATACTTGCCATCAGACAGGCCTGCAATACCTGTAGAATTGGGTGAATTCTTGTTCATGAGGTCCCCAAGATAGCTTGAGGTTCCTGCACCTGCCAGGAAGTGACCTTCTTTACTTACCTGGTGAAGATGCTGGGAACTCTGTAAGCAAGGCACCAGGCCAGCAATTCCAAGGGAATTTATGGATCCATGTTTTATAAAGCCAACCCTAATTCCTTAAAGCTTTCTGGTCATATCTGAGTCTATGAATGTCATCCTCAAATATGACATTCCAGCCAAAGCTTTGATAAAATAAACAGTATTTCCAAATGGCGACCTGTTATAAGATGAACAGATTCTTATTGGACTTATGCAAACAATTGTAACTGCCATGAAAGAAAGAATACTCATTGAGAGTTTTGAATTTCAGGGGAAATATGTAGAGAGGAAAGATAAATGCTTCAGTTTACAATTGCATACTGTATGATATTTTTGTATATCATAGATACCTTAAGAAAAAGTTTCCTTAATCTGGAAGAGGAGACATTAGGGGACCAGCAATATTTTCAAGAATCACAAAACTATAATCTTCCCCAGTTCATTTAATCCCATGTTCTTAATTCTTGTTCAATTTGAATGCATCTTTTTAGTTCTGGAAATTTTTACCCATTTTAGTATTAATCTTAAAGATGTAGAATACCTGTATTTATCCCCAAAGTCCTTTTTATAAATCTCCTTGAAGGAGAAACACATTTTGTGACAGACTAAGAACAATTATAAATGGCAAAAATCTCAGAAATACACATTGTTAAAGATCTGATGAGAGTTCATTATGATGCAGTGGACAAAGAAGTTCGGTTATTTCTGTGACACATAACATCTCAAGTCATCAGAATATTAAGTGATGACCTTTTATCAAAACATTAAAATTTTAGGAATTGCATATATTCAGGTAGTTACAACATTTATCTGGGAAATACACTCTAAGGTTTACCATTGTATGACAGGGCTTTTCCAAGTAACTTAACAACCCAAATATAAAGGCCTAATTGGTCAAGAAGACTTTATTTACCATTTAAATCCTGAGAAGTTTGTTAAAACCCCAGAAGTCATAAGTGCATCCTAAATAGGATTACAGATCATTACAAATCTTACAATTTTATATACTCAACCAAAGTGGTAATAAAAGATCCCAAAGGTGAATGTACAGTATTCTACAGCTGTTATCAAAACCTAGCTCCTTTAAAATTCAGAAGTTTTAACTAAGTAATCAAAGACCTGATAGAAATGAGACCTAAAATTTTGATTTTCCCAGAGTATAAACCTTTGTTTGCATTGTCTTACCAAGAGCAGATCAACAGTTCAAGAAAACTTTGTCATTTGAGCAGAGGAAAAGCAAGATTTCAACCTTATACTAGTGTATTTTTAAGATTCCATTCATCTACACCTTCTATAACTTGTGCTTCTAAATTTTGTCCCAAAGCCATTTCTTTCCAAATAACCAGTCTCATTTAGGACAAAATTACTTTCTTCTACCTTCAACTTCCTTATATCTTTCTTATATACCTCCTATTTTCCTACATACAGAGTTGCTCTCTTTATTTTCATCAGTCTTAAATACATTTAACAGAATTTTAACTCTTAGGAAATCTTATTCTCCAATTGAGGACTTAGTAACCAATTGAGAAGTGTTTACATCAGAATTTCTTTAGATGGTAAATTCATGAACCAATTAAGTACAAAACATGTTTTCCAATAGGTCCAAATAGCTTTAATTTCTCAGCAATAACAAGTTAAAAACATAAACCTATGTTCAATAATGGGAAGCTTAGCTCTGTCATAAAATGGTAAACCAATAATGGAAAGTTTTAGCATTCCATCCCATTTGGAAAGTTTCAAGTTACCAAGGACGTTGAAAGTTATCTTAACAATTACCCATGAAAACATTGAGAGAGACAAAATTAACTCTCATTAACAAATTGCCACAGAGATAACATGAGCTTATTTGACCTTTGCCGATAACTTTAAAGACCAGTCCCATAAACTTAAATTAGTTTAAACATCGAATGTTTCAACCGCATCCACCTAAAAGTCAATCAATTTTCCCCCATTGTCAATTTTCATTTGGGGCACCAGTGGAGATATCTGAAATGGGTTGTCCAAGGCGGGGGGAGCACTTTGCTCCTTGTCTTGCATGGTGGGAGAAGGAACCAGTGGTGCACGAGACACTGAGGATGGTATAGGACACACCCAAGTTGGTGCAGAAACATGAGGGGGAAGGGAAGGCAGAAGCAGCAACTGCTTGGGAATATTCCTTAAAGTCCCTGTCCCGAGGTAGACTAACCTCGTATGGTTCCAATTATAGCCATTAACCTGGGAAATGAGGGAGAATCCTTCACATCTATTAAGCAGAGGAACAGGGAGAGAGAGAGTCAGTGCCCCCCGTTAAGTCTGGTTCTATCTCGGCTAGACCAATAAGGTCCCCTTCTTGAGGTTCCTCCTAATTTGCTCTGGATTTTTGAGACCCTCCCTCGTTGGGACATTTATTCTTTTTAATGTCCTTTCCCCTTGCAGCTGGGTATATTTATGGCCTTCTCAGCCCCCTGCTCTGATCCCCCTGAGGGCCTCTTGATATCAGTGGATGTGGACCATCATCTGGAGAGCACCTGCGCCTGGCCGAGGGGGCATTCTGCCTGCCGGGCCTTGTGGGGGAGGGTTTTCTGGCCTGTAAGGGGAGGAGAAGTGGGAGGCTGTCGCTGGCAGTGGCAGTGGCAAGAACCAGTACGCCAGCGGAGGAGTTTCAAGCTCAGGGGAGAAGGGAGGGAGCCAAAAGAGTCATGAAGAGGGGAACACTAGGGGAGCAGTGTATCGCTTCTTTGGCTCCCTGGGTGAGTCTCCGGATAAAGCAGCTAAAACCTTTGCCTGGCCCTCGTGGCTCTGTCCCGATCTCACAATGCTCCTGTGAGACAGAGTCACAAAGACAGAGGGACAGGGGCGCCCCCTCCAATGAACAGACCAGCCAGATGCCCACCTGGCTCTGTCCGGAAGCAACCCAGGCCACACTCAACCCCACAGTTTCCGGCCCTGTGACCCACGATCAGAAATATTCTGATTTTGCCACAGACTGAGTGTGAAATCGCAGATGGGCCCACTCAGACTCCGTGGCCCCTTGAACACCCCAAGGGCAACTGCCTGTGGTGTCACAGAATCGAACTCAGCAGGCAAGTTAGACCAAGTCGCACATTCACATTCACATGCACACCAGAGGTTATTATAATTCCTTACCATAGAATCCCTATCTGTGAGATTTCTGAAGTCTCGGGGAGTGATCAGGTCCCCCTTCCACTCTTGTGAGTGGGCCTGACTAGATTGGGCCCCAGCCTTACTGGTTCTGATGTCGGGTCCAGGTCCTCACCTGCCAAGTCTCCTCGAGTCCGGTGGGAACGGCAGAGCAAGGCCGGCCTGAAGGGGACAGAGAAGGAGACTGCCAACATTTAGGCAGGGCGTGCACTCTCCCTTGTGATCCCTCATTCTGTCACCGCCTGAATCTTCTCCCAAACAGGTGGCAATAATGGGCCAGCGCGGTTGGGTTTCCCCGGTCAGGGAACCAAGTATGTTATGGAGCCAGGCTGGAACTCTGGTGGAAAAACCAAGTGGCCCTCAGAAATCTTGGTGGATTGGAGATTTATTTTAACACCGGCGGGCTCAGAGGAGACTTTCTCCAAAGCTCTGAGCCCAGAATGCCAGTGGGGAGAGTAATTTATAGCCGACAGCCTCCATATCTGTGGGGGTTTTCACGCGCACAGCAAACGAAGAAGAAACCGGAGGCTGGGTCTCTAAGCTAGAGACCAGCGTTTGTTTTAGTCCAATCAGGCATCTTTGGTGTACCTTATCCACTTCTCCAACACAACCAACCTCCCTCAGGTCAACAGAAACCTGCCAAACACATAAGTCTCAGTAAAGGAGGGAATGTGTCCTTAGGAATCACCATGTGTTAGCTGGTTGTGAACGGTGGATACTCTCTGAGTAACATCCACGTGGTTCCTGACTCTGACCTCTGATCTCCATCTCCCCTTGTGCAGAAGTGAGGATGTCTCCTTCCCCATAACACTTGCCCCTTCCCAGGGCCGTTTGCTTTCTGTTGTCAAGATAGGTCTCACAGGTGAGCCCATGGTGAACCCATTGCCCATGTTCTCCTGGATATAAGGGAACTTAGCAGGACTCCACAAATAAAATTAAAAAAAAAAAAAAATACTTCCAGGCTCAGACTCTCAATCCCTCACAGGAAAACCTGGTTAGAAAGAGATCAAGCTGTCCAAATTCTTTGTCTTGCAGGAAAAGTGCTCAATATCACTCCTCATCAGTGAAATACAAATCAAAACCATGCTGAGATACTACCTCGCACCAGAGTGACTAAAATGCACAAATCAGGAGACTGTACATGCTGGAGAGGATGTGGAGAGATGGGAACCCTCTTGTAATGTTGGTGGGAATGCAAGCTGGTGCAGCCACTCTGCAAAACAGTGTGGAGGTTCCTCAACAAATTAAAAATAGAACTACCCTATGACCCAGTAGTAGCGCTGGTAGGAATTTACCCAAGGGATACAAGAGTGCTGATGCATAGCGGCTCTTGTACCCCAATGTTTACAGCAGCACTTTCAACAATAGCCAAATTATGGAAAGAACCTGTGTCCATCAACTGACAAATGGATGAAGATGTGGCTTATATATACAATGGAATACTACTTGGCAATGAGAATGAAATCTGGCCATTTGTAGCAATGTGGATGGAACTCGAGGGTATTACGCTAAGTGAAATAAAAGACAGATACCATATCTTTTTCACTCATATAGAGCCTGAGAAACTTAACAGAGACCATGGTGTAGGGACAGGAGGAAAAAAGTTACAGAGAGGGAGGGAAGAAAACCATAAAAGACTCTTAAATACTAAGAACAAACTGAGGATGGGGCACCTGGGTGGCGCAGTCGGTTAAGCGTCCGACTTCAGCCAGGTCACGATCTCGTGGTCCATGAGTTCGAGCCCCGCGTCGGGCTCTGGGCTGATGGCTCAGAGCCTGGAGCTTGTTTCCGATTCTGTGTCTCCCTCTCTCTCTGCCCCTCCCCCGTTCATGCTCTGTCTCTCTCTGTCCCAAAAATAAATAAACGTTGAAAAAAAAATTTAATAAAAAAAAGAACAAACTGAGGGTTGATTGGGGGTGGGGGAGAGGGGAAAGTGGGTGATGGGCAGTGAGGAGGGCACCTGTTGGGATGAGCACTGGGTGTTGTATGAAAACCAATTTGACAGTAAATTATATTTAATAAGACAAACAAATTCTTTCTCTCAGAAGATAATGACTTTGTGACTTTTTTTTTTTTTTTACTTCTGACTGTGGCCACATCTCCATCAACTTTTGTCACATAAGTGAAGTCAACTCTCTCCCAATATCACCCGCCCCTACCCACAAGCAATCCTCTTCTGCTTAGCACACTCAAGTCCCCAATACCTCCTGTTCCCAAGGTAGATCTGGCAGACACCCCAGGGGCACCAGTTCTTCAAACGATTCCAAATAGATGGAAACTTGGCAAGTCTCCACAAATAAAATTGGAAAAAAAAGCTGCCAGACTCCAGCACGGAATGTCTCCCGGTGAACACAGAGTTAGGATAAGTGTAAGGAAATTGAAAAAGATACACTGAGGGTTAAAGTTCTTCATCTCAGATGAGAACAGAATGAAGCTGTAGATAATGTTACTATCACAATTCCTTGTGCAGGTTCGGTGTCCAAGGAGTAGAAAAGAACTGCGGCCTGAAGAGAAATAGAACACCCACTAGCTATACAAAGGAGTCCTGTGGGCAACGTTATACACCTCAATGTCAATAAGCTCAGGAAAGCGTCAAGCTATCACAAGCTTTCAAGCCTTTCCCATCTGTGGACAGAGGTACTTGTGACTCACAGGGTTCGCTTTTGCTCCTGGCAAATTTGCAGATTCAGTCTCTGGTATTTTAGTCTTTGAGTATTTTTATGCCCCACCCTGCTCGGTGAATGGACTTTACACACAGGAACCGTCAGTGTCTCAGGAGCTAGGTACCTCAGGCTTTCTTGAAAGGGGTGGACTTAGAGCAGGACAATGGTCCCATGGTAACAGAAACCCGTCAAACACAGAGTTCTTCCTGGCAGGAGGTCAACCTTTCCTTTTCGATATCAGAAATTAATTGCTATGTGATGACACATGGTGTGAGTGCAGGCTCCCTGGGAAGGGCTGGGCACTGTCTGAATGACAGCCCTATAGCTCCTGAATTTAGCCCTAGGCCCTTGCTCCAGAAAGGAGATCAGATCCTTCTGAACATCATCTGTTCCTGTGCACAAGCAAATCTCTTGTGCTGAACAGCTTCTGATGCCCTATGACACCTTTTGCCAAGGTACGTCTTGCAGAGGAGTTCCATGACTCATATTGCCCACGCCATCCCAGATTACTGGGAACTGGTCACAACTCCATTTTCTGTTAACATCAGAAAATGCTCCCAGATCATGTCTGTGTAGGTCCCCTAAAGAAATCCTCATTAATGAAAGAGCAAGGGTCTCTGAAGGGATGTACAGAGGGCCAAATTTCTTCATCACTGAAGGAAATGGAATAAAACTTCAAATGAAGTCATTAGCACTTTTCCCTGGCAAGGTTGGTGTCATCACCAACATCTGTGGGCCAGGTCTAAGGGGAACATCCATTAGCTACACTTATAAGCCTTGTGTGCAAAAGGGGTATCACTATTTTCCATTCCTTTCCTTCAGTGATAAAGCAGTGGTGATTTGGGGGCTCTTGTCTGGCTTTTGGCTGACACCCAAGTCCATGGAAATGGGTTCTGGTCTTTTGAGTCACGGAGTTTATTTTTTCTAACCTCACCTCTTCAAGGTGTGGACTTTGCATGGACAAACCAACTCTCAGAGTGTAGGAAGCGCAGTCATTCCAGAAGGTTGGTAGAGAGCAAGAAGTGACCATCTGTGCCAATACAATCCTGCCAAGCACTGAATTCTCAGTAATAGAGAATCAGATGTTCTTTCCCATCAAAAACGAATTGCTGTGTGGTGGCACACCACCACAGCGGGAGCTCACCTAAAGCTTTTTGTCACTGTCTGGGAACAGACCAGTCATTCCTGACTCTGACCCCTGATCTCAGTCTCGTCTTGCCCCTGAAGTGGGCTTTTTCCTGCACCACCTGCATTGAAGTGCATTTGCGTTTTAGTGTCTCTATTCTAACATCTAACCTGATTGCTTTGCAGCATACCTGTCTTCGGATTGTATTAAACACACAGGGACACATCAGTCTTTGTTTTTATGCCTTTGGCTACATGGACATTATAGTAACATAATTGACTAAAGTGGGAAGTCTCCCAGAGTTTGAGCTTTGAGTAATTCTGTGTGATCTCCAGATAACTGATATCTGACACAAATATAGAAATATCTAAATTCACTTGAAAGACAATCTGTCACTTGTGGTTCCTGCATTTTTTTCAAATTCTACTATCACATAGAAATGAGGAGTTTGAATATTTTGAAACACTTCTGATTAGAAAATGTCATAAACATTGAAACTTCAGGATAATGCATACTGATTTCATGTTTTTCATCATTCATTCTAAATATCAATGGCAAACATTTGATTTTATTTGATTACTGCTGAAGTATAAGCATAAAGACAAAATAAATACAAGCATTCTTGGAATAAGTGAGTCAGTCACAATAAATCATTAGGCTTTTTTTTTCTTTTTCCTTTTTTTTTCTTTTAACTGCTCTTAGTACTATGTTCAAAATGATGCCTCCAGCTTTGCTTTGCCTTTTCAGGATTGCTTTGGTTATCTGAGGACTTTTTTCATTGCAAACAAATTTTAGAATCCATTCTGTGAGAGATGCTGGTGGTGTTTTGATAGGGATTGCATTAATTTGTAGATTGCTTAGGGTAGGATAGACATTTCAACCATGTTTGTACTTCCAAACCATGGGCCTGGAAAGTTTTCCCATTTCTTTTTGTCTTCCATTTCCTTCATAAGATTTCAGACTCCACATCTTATACCTCTTTGGTTAAAGTGATTTCTAAGTATTTTAAAAAGTATCCTTGGTGCAACTGTCAAAGGGATCGATTCATTGATTTCTTTTTCTGGGTGGGTGGAAGATGGGCTATGGGGGATGGGCATTGGGGAAGGCACTTGTTATGATGAGCACTGGGTGTTGTCTGTAAGTGAGGAATCACTGAATTCTAATCCTGACACCAGTGTTACACTGTATGTTAACTAATGAGAATTTAAATACATATTTGGGAAAAAATGGGAAAAACATGAGATGATTTGGTCTTGATAATTTTACACCTCTATTTTGAACCTGCTATCACGACTCAGACATTTTATCTTGGAGAACTTTGCTCACATACGAAAAATTTTGTGAGGTGCTTCATAAACATCAAAGAAATATACCAACATAGGATGCTTGTGGATAAAGTGCTTTTCAGGGAAAAACAAAACATTTCAATTATTTGATCAATTTAAAACACTGTAGCTCAATGTACAGATTATAGTTCATCTGAATTTATTTTATAATTAATAATGAAATCTTTTTCAGCAGCACTTAATTTCTATGTAAAGAACTTGACATTCTAGCCACGGCATAATGCATGACGTATAGATTCTGCTTTTTTAAATTTTTAGAAAGGAAAATTTAAGTTGTTAGAGCAGGGAGATCAATGATATGTGATCTCCCACGGTGGGCAATCCAAAATCAGGTACAGACTAGCCACGTCCAGGTTTCATTTATATGAGAAAGAAACATCTATATCCTGTTTCTTACTTAGACATCTAATACAGGGGCCCAAATATAACCCTAACCAAAGCAAGAACTTTACCTTTGTAACACTGTGTGACTGTGGAAAGGATGTATGTCCTTCTGAAAGACAGATCTCTGTATGCCTAGCAGCAGTGGCAGGTGTGGAAGTAGACTGTATGATTCAGAGATATAGTGCTCCTGCCTGGTTGATATCCATGCCCTCTGTACTGGGAATAGTATGTGGTGGGTGGGGTGGTTGCTGAAGACCTACTTCTTGGGCAGAGTCTTTGGTGCATTACCATGCCTCACAAGGCAAGGGAACACACGCACTGCTGGGTTAGCGATGTCCTGCATGCCCGGTGGTGGACCTGATTTTTCTTCCCTGGCTCCACACATTTGCAGGCTGGGCTCTGCCCTTTTAGGCAATGGCTCAAACCCCCTCCTATCATGTTTGCTTTCAAAATGAGAGACTCTGATATTCTGGGAGGAATCATGCCAGCACTTGTCCATTTGGGGTCACTTTTCTATCCAAATCCTCACATGTGCACTGGCACACGCACGCATACACACAGAAAGATTTGTTCAAGAAAGAGGACACTGGGGAAATGACAAGACAGAAAGAAGAAAGAGGTTAGAGAGAGCTCTGACATGGGGCAGCAGCATCCAATTTCATAGCTGTATGCACAAAGGCCCAAAGATGGGCAAGGAATTATTGAAGTTCACAGGTTTCTGCTGGACTCAGGGTCATCCTTGGCCCAGCCTCCAGAGGAAAAGACTAAGGTGCTGCAGCCCAACTCTATGGGCACCTGGAATTATGATGAGCTAACTCCCCTTAGTTTAGACAATAGCTACAGAAGAAAAGCCTTCAGTGTTCTGCCATATACTGTTGTGTTACCAGTGGGTTCCTCCAGAGTTCCATGGAATCATAAAGTGTCAATTGGCTTTGGTTCTCCATCAGTGACTCACTGTGTTATGAGATACTAGAGAAGCGCCTGATTCTTGCTGAAAGAAGGCTTTTAGAGCCTAGAGAGGCTTGGGGACTTGGGGTGGTGAGGACTTGGGATAGGTAAGGACATGACAGAGCACTGTACACTGAGTCTAGAGCCCAAACCCAATACCAGTCCATGTAGGACCCCCAGGCTCTTCGTTTGGAAACAGGAAGCTGACAGGAGGCTGCTTCATGAGTCAAGAGTATACACTGGGGATGGACAGACAAAGGCAATGGCAGAAGCTTCAGATCCTTTTCACAGCCCTGGAGTGAGTACGTTCTGAGATTTACCCATGGACCTTAAAGAGCTCCTTTAGGTTAGGTTAGATTAGGGTTAGGATGCTGATTTTGTTTGGGGGTCTTCATGCCTGCAGCTCCAGTGCTAGTACTGTAACCAGGGAACAGGCAGCCTCCTGTGTCAGTGGCACCCACTGAGATTTTCTGGAGGAATGGAACAAAGGAAAAGTCATGCAGAGGTCATTCTGGATTTCCCCTGCCTCAGATACAACAGGAATCTCCCGTTACTAGCATATATCTCCACAGAGGAAGCCAAACAAATTCCAGATGGAGGGGTCCAGGGTCCTTCTATTTCTTCTTCATTCAGTAACTTCTCCAAGCACTCACCTTGTGCTAGGGGATCTGTTGGGACTAAGTGCAAGGATTGCAATGACAAAGTGGTCCCTGACTGCCCTGCCCTGACTCCACAGTCTGGTGGGGAGATGACCAAAGATACGAAAGACAAGACATGTGAAAATAAAACTGAAAGGAACTGTGCTGTGAGCACAGGCTGGGGAGTCACTGGAGGGTATGAGAGACCTCACTGAGGTGAATAAGCTTGGAAAGTGCACCCTGTCCTGAAGTATGCATATAGGGCTCAGAGCCATTAACAGGAACCCAGACTAGGACGCACTGGCTAAGCATTAATCAAGAGGAATTATTTAAATGGGTGATGTTATTATTACTTATGCAGGACCTAAACCAGCACTGGGAGGTGGAGATACTATAATTATTTTCTAGTGGTTTGATCGGTAAGGTGGAGGTAGCAAAAAAACATAGGGAGAAGGAACACCAATAGTGGTCTCTGCACGTTGATCCTTGTGGAGGGAGGCCCAAGTGATGTTGATATGTCAATTTGCATACATTTCAGTGTGGCCAACAGTAAGAGTGAAAAAGGGAAGGCTTAGCTTCCAAAGATTAACAAGCCGATGCCCTTTTCATTTCCCTTTATGTGCATAAGTTAGAGGGACAGACAAGCCTTCATCTTTCCAGAAACTATTCTTCCTACTTGACTGGTCAGCGGATATGGTCTTATTTGAATATTTTGTTTCACAATGTCCTTTAGGACCCCTGTCAATAATAGTCCAGTTACCCCAGTGAAGATGATGCTCAGTCTCTCCATAACAGGTTGTCCAGGAATATTATTCCAGGGGTGGTCTGAATATTTGAGATTAGAGAAAGCTATAACATTAGGAGTATGAGATATGTTTGTTTTTTGAGGTATATAAAAGCCTATGGCTGAAAAATAGGTAAGATTGTCTGGCCTTGTAGAGGTTTGGGGCTGTACGTGCAAAAGCCAGTTGAGTTTTAATTGGAGACAGATAAGTTGCTAAGTTTAGTAACACACACAGGAGGTGCTGGAGGAAGCCACCATTGAGGTCTTGGCATATAAAGCCAATGCTCTTGTTCCATTTGGAAGGGTGGGTTAAGATTGGCTCCTTCCGTGAAGTCTGTCATTACTGTTAATAAGAATGTCCCCCATCTAAGAGTGTTAAGCTATCAAATAGAGGTTGGTTAAGGAAAAGAGCCCAATATGAATACTGAGCCTGGCCTGGACAAATGAGGGCAAGGAGAAGAATCAGGGTTCCACATATGGAATTTTTGCTCATGACAGAAATCATGGCCATCAGATGTGAGTTAGGGGTATATGCAACATCATTGTGTTGTAAGAGGATGCCTGCCCGGTTAGACAAGGCTTCCCCATGTTCTATCAGGGGACAAGGACTTGCATTTGTGGAGTGGCTTCAGGATGAAGAGTCCATGAAGAGGCTTCTTTCATCTTGAAAAGGGGGGGGGGGCAGTGGCCTGATCACTCAGAGTCATTCTCTGGAAGTCTTGGTTCATTGGAAAATATCATGGGGTCTCCACCATGCCATGGTAAGGCTTCACCAACTGAGAGGGAATCCACAGAGGTTGGGAATCTGAAAGAACACAAGCATATCCTCGACCCCAGGTGAGAAGTTAGGTGGGCCCAGTCCGTTGTGGACCCCCTCCAGATGTTTTGCATAGCACCCTAGGGTGAGAGGGTTTATCTTCTTTTGAATAACTCAGCTGCAGTTAGTCCTTGAGGATTAAGATTTAAAAAGTTGAGTAATCCTAGCACGATCAAAAAGGAGCTGAGGTTGTAATGCAGATAAGCCAGGTGTATCTCCTCCCCCCCCCCTTTTTTTTACATGTTTTTGAGCTTATTATGTGCTCAGTTTACAATTGCTTGGTCTTGTGGGTTGTGAACAACTGAAAAAGACATGATGTCCTGTTGTTTTTTTATTTATAAAACATTTATAAATAGTTATATATTCATTAATTTACTTAGTAGTTTATTCATTACCTTTAACAAAAATGCATTTTTCCTTTTTATAACTTTTTTACATATCTCTTAATTTTTAACATATGAAGTTACTTCTTTCCATTAGCCTTAATTACATTTAGCAAAATTTTAACTCTTAGAAACCTTAGTCTCCAGTGAAAACCAAGTAGTAACCAATTGTGACCTGTTACACCAGAATATTTTTTAGGTGGTAGACTTATGAATCCATTAATCATAAAGCATGTTTTTAATGGATTGAAATTGTTTTAGTGTTTTTGTTTTGTTTTCTTTTGTTGCCGTAAGGAGTCAGAAGCATCAACCTTTATTTAGTAAGCAATGTTTCAGCATTCCATTTGATTTGGAAGTGGCCTAAATGTCCGATGAACTTAATTCAATTAAGCATTTAATCAAAATGTTCAAGTTTCAGGTTACCAAAGACCCTGAAAGGTATTTTAACAATTCCCCATGAAAACTATGAGACAAAGTTCACCATTACTTTAATTCATCCTTTTGCTAACAAATTGGAACTGAGATAACATGAGCTTATTTGACCTTTAGTAAACTTTACTCGAATAAAGGTGAGGTGGGGTCAAGGGGGCTGAAGGCAGACAGAGGCACAGAGGGCAGAGAAAAGAGTTCATGTTGTCCTAAAGCCTGTCAGCTCAGCTAGATGAGCAGAGACCGCTTTTTGTTTTGTTTTGTTGTGCTTTGCTTTGTACTAGTTGGTTTGGTTTGGTTTTCCACTAGTGGAATTAGGCAGTCCATGTCAGGCCAAAGAAGACAGGGAAGTTCCCTGAAACAAAAGAAGTTTCAGCAGCTTCTTGGGAATATTCTTTAAAATCTCCATTCCGAGGTAGGCTAGCTAGAGAGAATTGGCTCTAATCATCACAGTTCTTAATCCAGGAAATGAAAAAAGGAGAAGCCACCACATAAGACTAACTGGAGTGTATAGGGAGAAAGAGTGAGAGAGAGTTAGAGTCCCCTATATTAGGGATGGCCTGTGTAAAATACACCACACTATTTCAGTGCATTGTTTTACTGACAATGATTGGAAGCTGGGCTTGCTGCCTTGGTTGGGAATACTGCCTTGTAGTGGACAGTGGTTCAAGAGACGCTGCAATAGCAGCATCAAAGTTCTGCGTAGCAGAAGACACGCAAGCAGCATGAAACTCTTGGGCACAGACAGCATATTGGGCTGGGGTCAAAAGGATGTTCATAAGAGAGCCCCAGTCCCAGGTACACATGGAAAAAGTACCACAAGTATTTTTTAAAGTGCCCCTTGTAAAAGGGCTGTGATGGACATAGAGCTTAACTGATTTTTGCAATTCTTTTACTGTTGGAAAGAGCAGACCTTCATGGACCTATTGCCCATTTTGCCTGACAACAGGAAAAGGCTGGAATTTACCAGATTTATGGGCTTCCTTAATGTACTTAATGTGCATTGGGGTGAGGACTTTATCAGAACTGGTTGGTGAGGTTTTTAGAGCTCCATTTCCCCCCACTCGTTTGGGGAAGGGAGAGTATTTTTTGGCTGTAAAGCCACCAATGGCACAGGCTGAATAAAAATGCTCAGGGTTTGCCTCTATTTTGGATAATTTTATATATTTATATACATCATCTGAACTCAAGGAGAGAAGGGCAGTATGGACAATGGACCAAGTGGGAATTACCCCAGGGGGAACATTATCTCCCTCAGACTGCCCAGTTTTAAATGTTTTCCTTACTTGTTCCCAAATATCAAGACCACCAGTTCCTTGTTTTGGGAACCAAAGGCAGTGTTGCTGGTAATCACTAATAATTTAAGGAGTAATTTCTGATTGAGGATAGTGTCGGCCACCTTTTCCAATGACTGTAAAATATGAATGTATTGTTCCTGTTTTGGGGATAGTCTCCCATAACGAATTTCTCACAAGTTCTGTGGCAGCAAATCCCAATAAAGTTTTGCTTTATCCCTTACCTTTTTCTCTTTGCTTGTTTGTTTCTTCAATTCCACATACGAGTGAAATTGTTGAATGGTATTTTTTTTCTGACTGCCTTATTTCACTTAGCATCATACTATCTAGTTCCCACCATGTCTGTGTAAAGCGAAAGATTTCATTCCTTCTTTTGGCTAATGATATATATATATATGCACACATATATATACATACATATATATACACACATACATATATATGTATAAGGATATATTATATATACACTTATATATCTGTATATCTATATCTATCTATATCATATATACCTATATATGTATTCATATATATCTATATAAATATCCAAATATATATTCATATATATCCATTTATATTTGTGCATATATATCCATGCATTTACATATCCATATATATGCCATATATCCATATAGACATATCCATATGTATATATATCCATAGAGTACCCATATATGTCCATATACATATATATCCATCTATATATGTATATAGCCATCTAAATATATATATCCATATATACATATAAATACATATATATCCATATATATCCATATATAGGCCATGGATGGAGGTAGAGAGTATGATGTTAAGTTAAATAAGTCAATCAGAGAAAGACAAATACCATGCAATAATTTTACTCATCTGTGGAATTGAAGTAACAAACTAGCAAATGGAAAAAATAAGAGAGAGAGCAATCAAGAAACAGACTCTTAAGATTAGAGAGCAATCTGATAGTTGTTCTCACCAGAGGGTGTTGGATGGCAGTGGGGGTGGTGAAATCGGTGATGGGGTTTAAGGGGTGTACTTATCATGCGCACAGGGTGGCATATGGAATTGTAGACCTGAAAGTACTATAACTCTTCACATTCACTAACTGGAATTAAAGAAACAAAAAAGAAAAGACACTGTGAAAAAGAAAGAAAGTTAAATGAGGACATATCCAGTCATTTACTAGGTGAATTACATGAGAACTGAGTTATGGCACTCTTGCCATTCCTGCATTGGAGGAAATTACAGTGTCTTTTAAGGCACGTAGCACAGAGACTCCCCCTCATGTGGCCTCCTCCTGCTTCCTTGCATGCAGAAATATTTAGCAGTAATTGTGCAGGCATTTAAGAAAAATCGGGATGACAATATTTTACAGATAGATAAAGGAGGCTTTGCAAAGGAAGGTCAGTGGTAAACCCTCTGTTGCATGCCATCCTGGGCCTGTACTTGTGACCCTCTTGACCCACCTCCAATACCTGTTAATTTTGTATGAATTCCTTTAGCCAACACCCATGCTTGCTCTGTGCCCAGCACTATATCTTTATTATTGACCATGACAAAACGTGACCTGTGCCATGTGGAGATGACTTCCAATGAGGAAGACAGAAGTAAAAGAGGGTCCATGGGATTAGCATGTTGGTGGACAACAGCAATGAGTCATTTAAAATAGAGACCTGCACTTCAAAGGAAGCTTCTTCCAAAAGGAAAACGTAGCACATAAGTCTTATAATAGGAACGAGTTTGAGCTTTTGGAAAAGTATATTTTCATATTGAACAAAGGTCTGTGATAGTGTCACCTGTGTACTTATTCCTAGAACAAAAAATTAAACTGGAGTGGACGAGGTATCTGACAGTTTGTCTCACCAAATTATAGCATATTGGAAGAAATCTAGGCTTCTTCAATTTTTCCATCAGCTTCTCTAATTCTGTGACAATCAAATCACTCTTCGGAAAACTCCACTGTGTCATCTTCTTTATAGACTTCCCCTTCTTTGTTTATGAAACAGCTTAAGCAAACCAGGTTACAGTTGCCAGCAGGTTTCCATATTATTTGGAAAGACAAAATAAGGAAAATGAAGAAACTAAAAATCCTGGCATTCAAAGACAATCACACCCTGTACTACTTTTCTACATTTGAACGTTTTTTTCACAGAATGGAATCACAATGTGAATTTGGTTTGGTTGGGTAAACTTTTTTGTTGTTTAGTTTTCATTTAAACTGACTAAATCCTACTCCATATCTTTAAATATTCATATTGGTTTTCAAATTTTTTCCTCTACTCTTCATAGGGAATAAATTTCACCTGCTTACAGTGCCCTAAATAATACACAGAAATGACAACAAGTAACCATAGAAGGAGGAGTGCTTTCTAACATTTTTCTTCAAAAAATCATAACAGAGTGGCTGCACCACTTTGTACTTCAACCTACAAGGTAAGAGTGTTCCCCTTTCTCCATATCTCACCAACACCTATTTCTTGTGTTGTTTATAGCCATTCTACCAGGTTTCAGGTGGTATCGCATTGTGGTTTTGCTTTGCAGTCCCTAATGATGAGTGTCTGGGTGGTTGTTTTTTTGGGTGTTGAGTTTGATAAGTCATTTCTAGATTTTGGATCCTCTTTATCAGATAGGATGCTTGCAAATATCTTCTCCCATTCCGTAGGCTGCTTTGAGTTTTGTTGATTGTTTCCTTCACTGTGGAGAAGCTTTTATCTTGATGAGACTATTACTCAGCCCCCAAAAAGCATGGAGGCCTGCCATTTGTAACTACATGGATAGAACTAAAATGTATCATGCTAAGCAAAATGAGTCCATCTGAGAAAGACAGTGGTCATGCGATATCACTCATATGTGGAATTTAACAAATATGAAGGTGAGAAAGAGAAGAAAGGGAGATGTTTAACGATAGAGAACAAACTGTGAGTTGATGGAGGGAGGTGGGTGAGAGACTGGTTAGATGAGTGATGAATATTAAGGAAAGTACTTGTGATGAGCCCTGGGTGTTATATGTAAGTGATGAATCACTGAATTCTTCTGAAACCAACATGTTCACTAACATTTAAATCAAAAAAAGAAAAGAAAATCATATTAGCACTTGCGCATGGTCCATTAAAAGGTTTGGCACCATCATTTTAAATGGCTGTATCATAGTCCTGCTGCCAGAAGAAATGGATCCTCTCTGTATGAGGAAGTGTTCCATTCAGGGCTCTTAATGTCAAAGTAGAGATGACACATGCCTACATGAATTACTTGTGCAAATCTCCAACCACCGTCATTCGTTTCTAGAAGCAGACACTTCACCACTGGAATCGAAGGTGTGATGGCAGCTGAAATCATGACAATTACCCTCCAATAACAGAGTTGAGGCCACTCTCACTACTGAAACATAAGTGCCATTATCTCTAATGTCCAAAAAGTGGTCTAGTTTCAGGAGTTTGGTGAAATACTTTTGTTGGTTTGATAGGTGAGAAATTACACCAAATCCATTTTCCCATGTTCACTTTTTAATGATGAGTGAGGCTGGTTGTTCATCTCTTACAGCCATTTCCAAAATGTATCCAGTGTTCTCAGTTCAGGGATGAGCTTGCTGAACACACTCTCTTAGACTTCCCCGGGGGACAAAGATAGTGATCCATGTCCAGTCAGGACACTTCACTCCTTGTGAAACCACTCAGCTGTTAGTGACTGCCTTCTAACCAACAGAACACAGTTCGAGTGATGGGAGGTCAGTTTGAAGATTTCATGACAAAAATTCTGCCACTTTCTTCTTGCTTAGTCCTGGGTTTGGTCCATCTCTCTCTCTTTCCCTCTGCTCCTCTTTCTCTCCCTCTATCCTCTCGCCGTCTCTCTCCCTCCCGCTCCCTCTGCTCTCTATTGTTTTCCTTCAATTGTTTTCTCTGTCTCTCTTCTACCACTTGGAAATGGGGGATCAAGCACTTAAGTTCAGGACTACTGCAGGAGACCCCTGTATAGGAGAGAAAGAAGTTCCCCAGTTAAAAGATTGAAACAAGCTTTCAGTTCAGAGTTCTGACATTGCTCGTGTGAGTGAGCTTGGGCAAAATTATCATCTTGTTGAGTCTCCACTGGAGCCACAGCCCTGGCTTCATTGAGACTTTGAGTCAGTTTCATGTAGCTATGCTGTGTCTGGATTCCTCTCCCACAAAAATTGGGAGCTATTAAATATTTGTAGTTTTAAGATTCAAGGTATTTGGATAATGCTGTCAGCGAGGATTGCATAACTGACAGTCTACTAGGTCTCAGCTCCGGTCTATGCTTTGCCTCCTTCCTTCCTCTCCCTTCCCAGGAACCCACCGCCCCATTTTCCACCGTTCTAGTGTTTCTAATGGACAAACTCAATTCTGTATCCTATTTTCTACACCAGCCTATCTTCTCCCTGACACACTGCAGGCATGTGCAGTGTGGTTCCCTCTTGTCATTCTGGATCAAGAAAATGTCACCCCAGTGAAGCCTGTAATACCCTTCGGTGACTCCCCAACAGTGCTGTGCCCTAACAGCACACTCATTCTTTTCACTATTATAGTTCTTGCCCTTTTTTTTTTGACATGTCTTGTTCATCACACCTCCAGCCTCTGAAAACCTGGCAGACAGGGTCCACTTTGTCATTGGAAGCTTTGCACTTAGACTTACCAGATCCCCAAGCACGAAGTGAGTGCTTGGAGAAGTTACAGAATAAATAATAGGACTGTGGAACACCCCATCTAGATGTTTACCAGCTTTCTCTATGGAGATAACTACTAGTAATGGGAAATACCTGATGTATCTGAAGCAGGTGAAATCCGGAACGTCCATGGCATGACCTTCCCTGGTCCTGTTCCTCCAGCAAAACTCAGTGGGCACCACTGACACAGGATTCTGCCTGTTCTCTGATGTCCATCACTAGCACTGGAGCCACAGGCATGAAGATGCCCAAACAAAATCGGCATCTTTATGTGGCTGACTTGAAGGAAGTGACCTTTTTTTTTTTTTTTATTTTTTTTCAACGTTTTTTTTAATTTATTTTTGGGACAGAGAGAGACAGAGCATGAACGGGGGAAGGGCAGAGAGAGAGGGAGACACAGAATCGGAAACAGGCTTCAGGCTCTGAGGCATCAGCCCAGAGCCCGACGTGGGGCTCGAACTCACGGACCACGAGATCGTGACCTGGCTGAAGTCGGACGCTTAGCCGACTGCGCCACCCAGGCGCCCCGGAAGTGACCTTTTTAAGGCTAAGGGCAAAGCTCAGGATCTACACATTCCAGGGCTGTGCAAAGATCTCAGGATTCTGCCATTCCCTTTTCTTTGTCCATCCCCAGTGTCTACTCTTTACTCATGAAGGACCCTCATGCCACCACGAAAATGAGCTCCATATTTCTAAATGAAGACACTGGGGGTCCAACAAGGACTGCTATTGTGCTTGAACTGTAGACTCAGTGTAAATTGCTCTGACATTCCCTTCCCTATCTCGAGTCTTCACCAACCCAAGGCTCTAAGCCTCTCTTGGCTCTGAAAGACTTCCAGCAAGTATAAAGCATTTCTCCAGTAAATTGGAACACAGTGATCCACTGATGGAGAGCCAAGGCCAATTAACCCATTATGGTTATATGGAACCCTGGGGAAAACCACTGGTAGCACAACACTCTACAGGGGGAACACTGAGGCCTTTTCTTCTGTAGTTATTGTATAACCTGTGGGGGGTTAGGTCATCATACTTCCAGATGCCAACAGAGTGGCATTGCAGTGTGCTAGTCCTTTCCTCTGAAAGCGGGCCAAGAATGGCCCTGGTTCCAGCAGAAACCTACCAATTTCAGGAATTCCTTCCCCATGTATGGGACATTGAGCATGCAGCTAAGAAAATGGATGCTGCTGCCCCATGGAAGAGCTCTCTCTAACCTTTTTCTTCTTTCTCTCTAGTCACTTCCCCAGGGTCTGTTGTTTCTTGAACACACCATCAGTGTGTGTGCCAGTGCACATGTGGGGACTGGATACTAAAATGACCGCACGTGGAGAGTAAGTGGACATGATTCCTCCCAGAATATTAGATTCTCTAATTTCTAAAGCAAACATGGGGGTGCCTGGGTGGGTGATTCGGTTAAGCATACAACTTTGGCTCGGGTCATGATCTTGCAGTCCGTGAGTTCAAGCACCCCATTGGTCGCTGTGCTGACAGCTCAGAGCCTGGAGCCTGCTTCAAGTTCTGTGTCTCCCTCTCTCTCTCTGCCCATTCCCTTATCACACTCTGTCTCTGTGTCTCAAAAACGAATAAACATTAAAAATAAATAATTAAAGCCAGCATGAAGGGAGGGATTTGAACCATGGCCTAAAAATCAGAGATCCCAGCCTTATCCTCTGGACTCTACCCACCTCCTGTGATTAGGGCCAGTCCTAGTCTCTTTATTAGATCAGTCACTCTATGGTACAATGAGAGCTTGGCTACAGAACTACAAAAGCCAGTTCTCCAGAGGATGAGACCACTGCGTAGGGTGTCAAGTGGGGAGTGTTCCACCACACCTGTACACTAAATGTACCCGTTTGCCTAAAAACCTGCATAAAACAAGCAAATGTTTGTGGCCAATTAGGAAAAATCAGGTCTGTGTCCACCACCAGGTACACAGGACATCACTAATCCAAGAGTGTATGAGTGTGCTCCCTGCCTTAAGAGGCATGGTCATGCAGCAAAGGCTCTGCTCAAGAAGTGGGTCTTGAGCAACCACCCCACCCTACTACCACCCACTGTTCCCAGAAGAGAAGGCTTAGATATCGACCAGACAGAAGCACTGTATCTCAGAATCGTAGAGTCTACTTCCACACCTGCCTCTGCTGCTAGGCATACAAGTGATCTGTCCTTCAGAAGGACATAGATCCTTTCCAAAGTGACCCAGTGCTCCAATGGTAAAGTTCTTGCTTTGCTTAAGGGTGAGACTTGGGCACCTGCTGTAGATGTCAAAGTAACAAGTGGCACAAACAGAATACATATGAGATTCTTCTTCAAATAAATGAACCCCGGATGTGGCTAGTCTATAACTGATTATGGCTGGCCCACCACGGGAGACCACATATCACTGATCTCCCTGCTCTAACATGTCAGAATAGGAATTCCTTTTTTAAAATTTAAAAGAGCAGAATCTATACTTAATGCATTATGGTGTGGCTAGAACACCCAGGCATTTACATGACACTCAATGGGTCCTGGAAAAAAAAAATTCATAAATCCAGATAAACTAGAACTGGTATTTTGAGCTATATTTTTTAAGCTGATCAAGTGAAGTGTTTTATTATTTTTCCCTGGAAACTCTTTATCCCAAGACACCCATGTTCATATATGTCTGATTTCAATGTTTATTAAGCACAGCACCAAAACAAAATTGTGTGCGGGAGCTAAATTCTCCAAGATAAAATATGAGTCAGGATAGCAGGGTCAAAAAAGGGTGTAAAAATAGCAAGATCAAATCATCTGTTCATTTTCCCCAGTTTTTTGCCAAAGTTTTATTTAATTCTTGTTAGTTAACATGCAATGCAATCAATATTGGTTTCAGGATTAGAATCCAGTGATTCGTCACTTAGAAACAACACTCAGTGCTCACCATAAGTGCCCACCTCAATACTCATCATCAATCTGTCCTCTCCCCCACCCCCCCAGAAAAAGAAATCAGTGAGTCAATCCCATTGAGAGTTGCACCAAAGATACTTTATAAGATACTTAGAAATCATCCTGACTAGAGATGTATAAGATGGGCCTTCTGAAAACTTATGAAGAAAATGGAATAGGATACAAAAAAATGAGAACACATTCCATGATCATGGTTTGGAAGTACAAACATTGTTAAAATGTCTATACTACCCAAAGCCATCTACAGAATTAATGCAATCCCTATCAAAATACCACCCACATCTTTCACACAGGTACAACAAACAATCGTAAAATTTGTGTGGAACCACAAAAGAGTCCAAATAGCCAAAACAATCCTGAAAAAGAAAAGAAAAGCTGGAAGCTTCATTTTGGAACATATTCCAAAGAGCACTAAGAAGAAAAAAGAGAATGAAAAACAAAGCCTAATATTTCTTAGGACCAACTCATGATTCTAAGTACGCTTGTTTTTATTTTGTCTTTATGCTTATAGTTCATCAGTAATATCATAACCAACTGCCACTCGAATATTTAGAAAAAATTAAGAAAAAAAATGAGAGCAGAATGTGAACTCATGAAGCTTCAATGTTTCTTTATGACACTTTCTAATCAGAAGTCTTTCAAATTATTCAAACTCACCATTCCCAGGTGAGAGTTAGTAGAATTTGACAAAATTCAGCAGCCAAAAATGGCAGTCTGCCTTTCATATAAACTTAGATATATCTAAACTTGTGTCACATTATCAGTTTCCTGTTTGGAGATCATACAGAATTATTCAAATCTCAACATCTGGAAGGCTTCCCACTTTAGTCCTATATGTTATATTATAGGATATATATCCGAAGATATAAAACAAAGAATGATGTGTCCTTGTGTGTTTAATGCAATCCAAAGAAAGGTATTACACTGCAAAACCATCAGGATAGATGTGAAATAGAGACTATAAAACCCAAACGCATGCAATACAGGTGGTACTGGAAAGAGCCCACCTCACTTCACGGGCAAGAAGAGACTGAGATCAGGGGTCAGAGTCAGGAGTGACTGGTTTGTCCTCAGACCGTGACAAGAAACTCTAGGCAGGCTCCCACTAGGGTGGTGTGCGGCCAAACAGCAGTTTTTGATAGTGGGGAAGAAAGGTCCCTGAGTCCCTGAGAACTCAGAGCATGGCAGGATTGTGTTACCCCAGATGGTCCCTCCCTGTTCTCTACCAACCTCCTAGAATGCCGGAACTTACTTCATTCTGAGATGCTAACGGTTTGTCCGTGAAAAGTCAATACCTTGGAGTGGTGAGGATAAAAAAAGTAAACTCAATAACTAAAAGACCACAGCCCATTTCCAGAGATGTAAGTGTGAACCAGGAGGCAGACAAGAGCCCCAAACCACCACTGTTCTAGCACTGAAGGAAAGGAATGGAAAAGAGTGACAGCCCTTTTGCACACAGGGCTCCTAAATGTAGCTCAAGGATGAGCCCTTAGACCTGACCCACTTATGTTGGTGATGACACCAACCTTGCCTCGGGAAGAGTGCTAGTGACCTCATGTGAAGCTTTCTACCACTTTCCTCTGAGGTGAGGAAATTTGGCTCTCGGTGCATCCCTTCAGATTCCCTTGCTCTTTCACTAATGTGTTGCATCCACTCGACTCCTGAAACAGAATTATACGGGCACCAGTGATAGTTACAGCAAAGTTTATTGCAATGAGAGGCAAGGCCGACCAATCGGGACTGACACTCTTGACCAGCTTGCGGCCCCGAACAGTTGGGGTACAGAGTTTTTATAGCCAACCACATCGTTTCACCATCACCTGGGAAAAGAACAAAGTAACAGTTCCCACATGGGGGTGGAAACAGTTCCCGGATGGGGGTGATTATTTCAGACATTCTGCCGCGAAGCCCCAACCAGTTGCCCTCGTTGACCCTGCCTCTGGTGCCACTTGGACCTGTTGTTCCCTTGATTGATGAAGTGTAATTTACAGAAGCAAAACAAAGCAGTTATTTCTTAAGCTACAGGTTAGCCCTTACAAGTGACGATTTCATTAGGGGACATTCACAGAAATAATCTGGGAGCATTTTCTGATTTTAATCATGGAGCTTTAACCAGTCCCCAGTAATCTGGAATACGCTGGGCAACAGGAGTCCATGGAACTCTTCTGCAAGACAGACTGGCCAAACTGGTCAGCAAAAGAGGTTTGCATGTGCACAGGGGTGGGTGATGTTGGGAAGCATCCAATATCATTTCTGGAGCAAGGGCCAAGTGTCAAATTCAGGACCTACAAGGCTGTCCCTCAGATGGCGCCCAGCAATTCCCAGGGAGCCTGCACTCACATCGTGTGTAATCACATCGCAGTTAATTTCTGATATCGGAAAGGAAAGTTTGACCTCCTGCCAGGAAGAACTCTGTGTTTGGCAGGATTCTGTTGACATGGGACCATTGCCCTTCTCTCTGTCCACCCCTTTCAGGAAATCCTGAGCTACCTACCTCCTGAGACACTCAGGGTTCATGCATGTCAAGTCCATTCACCGAGCAGCTCAGGGCACAAAAATACTCAAAGACTGAACTACCAGAACCGAAATCTGCAGACTTGCTAGGAGCAAGATCCTATCTTGTGAGTCACAAGAGTGTCTTTCTACAAACAGGCAGCGATTGAAAGCTGGTGATGGCTTGAAACATCGCAGACCTTATTGAAGTTGGGCTGTATGACTTTTGCCTCCACCTCTCCCTGGTATGGTTAGTGTATGTTCCACTTCTCTTCAGGCCACAGGTCTTTCTTACTCCTTGGACAGCAAACTTTGCCCAGGAGATTGTGCTTGTAACATTATCTACAGCTTCGTTGTGTTCTCATCTGAGATGAAGAACTTTAGCCCTCAGTGTATCCTTTTCAATTCCCCTACACTTGTCCTAACCGAGGGTTCACGGGGAGACATTCAGTGCCAGAGTCTGGCGGCAGTTTTCCCCCATTTGAATTGTGAAGGCGTGCCAAGTTCCCATAAGCTTTAGGAACAGGTGCCTCTGGGGTGTCTGCCAGATCTACCTGGGGAACAAGAGGTATTGGGGACTTGAATGTGTTCAGCACAGGATTGCTTGTGGGTAAGGGCAGGTGACATTTGGAGACAGTTGGCCTCACTCTTGTGGTAAAAGCTGATGGAGATGTGGGCTTCAAGGCCACAGTAAGAAGAAAAAAAAGTCACAGAGACTGAGTTGATTACACAGACTGGCCCTCTATAAGTTCCCATACCCTTGAGGATTTGCTAAGGAAGATTTGGGTCACACTCAGAAAAAGTGGGGTCATCGTTCACAGAAAAAGCACTCAGAGATTAATGGAGAGCTCCCCGTCACTGCCAATGCTAACCAAAAGCAATCAGCAGTTTCTGACATCCCAAAGAGAAAATTGCTCTCCATTAACTGAAAGTGTGGTGCTTGACAGGCTGCAGGTGCACGGCGATGTTTTCCCTGATGGGGTCCCTCACCGGGCTCATTGAGCTGCCTGCATTCTGAAAAGCAGAAGGCTCACAGATGGCCAGTTTGCTGCCAGACATGGGTCAGTACAGAAAGAGCCCAGGCAAAGTCTCCTGCACCAAAGCCTGGTTCCAAACACTGGAAGGTCCCCAGGGAGACTGACCTTGAATCACTGAAGGATTATGGCATCTATACTTGATGGAAAGGGCAGGAGAAAAGGCAATGGCCAGAAGAGTTCTTGGCTTACCAACCTTCTGGATGAACAATTTCACAGTAGGGGCGTCAGGTGTAGTCAATAGACATTTCCCTGTGCTCAAACCATTGGTGTGTCTTACACTTGAGATTATGCTAGCCACTTTCTTCCTGTGCACTATCCTATTCTTCTCTGTCAGAAAGAACTTTGGACCTCTGTGTATCCATGTCCATTTTGGTCTAGTTTCCAGACAAGGTTTTCTCTTGTAGGCATTTGGGGCCTTGGATTTTAAAACCAATTGAGGCTCACTTTAACTGAGGGCTTGGGTCAAGTTCTCTGGACTCTGGGATACCTTGGGCTATGAGGCCTCGCACCACATGTGAACCAAGCATACATCAGGAAACTTAGCATATTTGAGGTGCCCAGCATTGGAATGTTGGAATGTTTTCCTGTAGACAGGCCCAGAGGAGCCATACAGTACATTTTCAGTTGTATTCCATTTTTATTTGAATTCCAGATCAAGTTTTCCTCTGGACTAGCTTCCAGGTGAAACCAGTGGTGTTTTTCCCTTTCCCCAGTGCAGAGGTAGTTTCTATTATAAAGAAAGCAGCTTCAAATAGATTATACCAGTCACTATTCTCTGCCTGATCCCTCTCTCAGAGGAAAGGAAGCACTTTGGCCATCCATGGGTCCATTCCCATTATGCCATTGGTTTTCTTTCTTTTTTGAAAACTCGCTTTTAACCGTTTCTCATTTTTGAGTAACACACACACACATGAGTGGAGTAGGGGCAGAAAGTGGGAGCTCAGGATCTGATGCAGTCTCCATGCTGTAAGCACAAAGCCTGATGCAGGTCTTGACCTAACAACCATGAGATCATGACCTGAGCTGAATTCAAGAGTCAGTCACCTAACCATCTGAGCCACCCAGGAGCCTCATACCTTGTGCTTTGTCTAATTATATCTTGCTTCCCACTAGGCATAGTGAGCCTGTCAATAACTCAGTGAAAAACCACAGATTGGTGGAAAGTACCCATGCTTATCCCCTGATAACTGAAAGCATTCAGTTTCTGATACACAAAAGGATCCAGTGACCCCGGTCACTGATGACTTGGTGCTTGAAAGCCAGGAGTTAGCAGCAGCACTCCAAACCCTGGCTGCTACAGATGCCTTCCTCTGAAGATCAAAGAGTTCACCCATTTGCAGTAATTCTTCAGGACATGCAGAATGTGCAGAAACAACCCATTCAAGGACCAGTGCAACAGAGCCACTTTGCACATACTTGAAGGTTAGCCCCAAGCCAGAAACTGCTGTGTAGCATGACTGCCTCAGAGGAAAAAAAAAAATCCAATGGCAGATACTTTCCCTCTCCTTCTAAAGGAACAATGCAGGGGGTTTCCCTTTGTCCTAGCCCACACAGTATCATTACTCCCGAGACAACCATCTTTTCAAGGAGATTGTGCTAGTCTCTTCACTTTTTTGCTATATCCAATTCTCTTCTGTTAATAAAGTCGGCCTTCCGTGTATTCTCCTCCACACTGTTGCTCTTTTTCAAGCTCAGTTCTCCCTGTTGTCCATTCAGGCACAGTGTCTCAGAGCCCTTTCCTCTTCTTTGAACTAGGGAGTCTGGCCAAGTTCTTGTCACTCTGGGATAGGCTGTACCACAGGGTCCCTCAAAGTCTCAGTCTCAGTACCCTGTTGACAAAGATAAGCCCAGGGCATTTCCAGGTGTCCACCAGGAATGTTTGCATATAGTCAAGGTGAGAGATATCAGGAAGGAGCTATCCTCACTTCTGGAAGAAGAGAAACATGGAGCTAGACCATTCATTCCCAGCTGTTTCCCATTGTCAGCTGATGAAAATCTTTGGCCCTGTGTGTAGCCATCCCAACTCCCTGGCTGTATTGATAAATAAGTCTCGGTCCCCAGGCAAGGCTAATGAGGCTGTCCGCCACATAGTGCCCAGCCATTCCCAATGAGCTCTGACTCTGGTCTGTGCTAACCAAGAGCAATCAGTTTCTGATACCCCAAAGGAAAGATTGCTTTCCTGGGAGTACTTGGTGTTTGGATGCTTGATCAAAGAAATGATGGTTATCCAACTAGTCCCAGTCCGTGGCTGTAAAAGATGCTTTCATTCTGAAGCGCAGTTGGTTCACCCATGCACAGTATTCTCAAGGACGTTCTTAGCTCTGAGAGACACCATTCAGGAACCACAGCCCAGTTTTAAACACTTAAGCACAAACCCACTCCCCTTGAATCACTGCTGCCTCTATCCACTGATAGGACGGGAAGGGAAAACAGTCAAATCCCAAAGCTTTCCTTCTCTTTCTCAAGTAAGGATACAGGCCTCTTGCCATGACGGCTCCCACTGTAAACAGTGGAAGTTTCCCTTTACCCTAGCGCATATGTGTTTCTTATTGCTGAGACCGTCAGCTTGCCAGGAGATTGTACTAGTCATTTCATCCGCAGACTTAGCCCATTATCATCTCTCATAGGAATACTGACCCTTTTCCTCCTTTTTGTGTGTTTATTTTTATTCTTGAGAGAGAGGGAGGATGAAAGAGTGTGTGCATGTGGTGAGGGGTAGAGAAGGAGGGATAGATGACCCCAAGCAGGCTACGTACTGACAGGAGAAAACCTGATGTGGGGGTCAAGCTTGCAAACCATAAGATCATGACCTTCGTGATAATCCCATGGTTAACCAACTGAGACACTCAAAAGCCCCATACTTTTCCTCTTTTAATTTTTTAAATAGTTAATTTTGAGAGAGAGAGATAACGACCAGGGGGAAGGGCTGAGAGAGAGAGAGAGAATCTTAAGCAGCCGCCAGTCTCTGAGCTGTCAGCACAAAACCCGACATGGGACTCTAACGATGAACTGCAAGATCATGACCTGAGCCAAAACCAAGAGCCAGAGGATTAAGCAACTGAGTCACCAAGGCGCCCCCTTTTACTCTTTTTGAAACTGCCATGGACAAATTAGAGCCCATGGTTCAAAGAAAATCCCTCTGGTTTTAATTGGGGATTCGCATGAGTTCTTGAGACAGCAGAATAGGTTGGGCCATAGGAGCCCTGCAATGTTGCCTTCAAGATCTATATTGACAACATTCCATGTAGGTCAGTGGACAGCACTCAGCACAGAATATTTGTGTGTAGCCCAAGGTGTTGGAAGGCAACTCACCTCACTTCTGGGGCAAGGGCAAACTGAGGGAGATATTGCCCTCTCAGCTTTCATTCTCACCGAAAATGAAACTTTGGCCATTCAGAAAGCCATTCCTATCCCCTTGCTATTTGCTAATTAGGACTTGGTTTGCAGGCTGGGTGGGTCAGTGAGGCTGTCAAGCACAGAGTGTGCTCCCAGAGATTGGTGGTGAGTTCTCACACTGCTTCTGTGCTAACCAAGAGTAATTAGTTTCTGGCAACCCACCAGGAAAGATTGCCCTGTGGTCGGAGAGGATTTAGTGCCTGGCCTCACATTCTGAAGAGCACATAATCCATGCGTACAAGTTATGTTCCAGGGCCTAGTCAGTTGCAGTGGCCCTTCAAAACCTAATGCACCACAAGAATGGTTCCAAACACTTGAGCAACAGCCTGACATATGGACCCACTACCCCTGAATCTCTGCTGCTTCTATCCTCTGTAGGGAAGGACGGGAAACACAGCCAAGACCAGAAGCTTTCCATCCCTTTCAGAAGGAAATATGCAGACCTCTTGCAGACTGGGCGTTCAGGAGGTTTCCCTTTAGAGGTTTAGTTTGTCTCTGGCCACAGGTGTTTCTTACTCCTTAGACAGAGGACATTGACAAGAAATTGTCATCCTAGACACTTCATTGCACTCTGCGTCCCATTCTCATCAATAATGAAGCACCTTGACCTTCCATATTTCCATTTCAATGAATACTTTGTTTTCTGTTTGCAAAGTCGTTTCTCTCTTGGTGTCATTCAGAGCCAGTGTCTCAGAGAAGTAGCCTTTCCTTTAAGTTGTGGAATCTGGCCAAGTCTTGATGTCTCCTAGCATACTTGGCATGCATGACCCCTCACTGTGTGCCTTTCAGAAGTGTGTGGACAATGGAAGGCATAGGGTCCTTGAAGGTGCCCAGCAGAGTGTCCCTGTGTAGGCATTGCCAGGATTTGGGAGGGAGCTGGCCTTCTGCTCGAAGGAGAAACCATGCTAGACCTTTCATTCCCAGCCTTATCCTAATCTCCTCTGTAATGTAGAAGCTTGGCCTTCCTTATAGCCCTTCCCAGCAATTTTCTTTTTTCACAAATAGGTCATGGGTCGCAACCAGGTGGAATTGGTCTTTCAGCCACATAACCAACATCCAGGTTTTGTGATGCAATGCCACTCTGCTCCTGCGGTATGTCACAGCAATCAGTTCCTTTATCCCAAAGAATGACCCTCCTGTCCATGAGCGCCTGTTGCTTGACTGGCCCAGGTAATCTCTGTGATGGGTAGCCAGCTTGCCTCCATCCCCTGGCTTATTGAATTGTCTTCATTCTCTCAGGCTGATGGATGCGGCATGCATAGTATAGACTGCAGGAAAATGTAGCCCTCACAAGGAATACTGCACCATGAATTGGTTTATAAAAACGTACAGCACCCTCAGGAGCACTGTTACCAATGAATCACCTCCCTGAGGTTTAGGGAATACAAAGGAGCCAAGGTCAGGAGCCTTCCTTCTCTTTCTGAAAGAAAGGTGCAAGCCTTTTGCCACATGGGCACTCAGGAGCATGCAATGGGTGTTTCCCTTTGCCCCTACCCACAGGTGCTTCTTACTATAGACAACAGCTTCTCCAGAGATTGTGTTGTGCACATCCTTGTCAGCTTCATTCTGCTCTCTTTTGTAATGAAGTACTTTGGCCCTCTGTCGATTTATTTTCCTCCTTTTGCTCTTTTTTTTCAAACTAGGATCTTGCTGGAGTCCATTCAGAATCAGTGTCTCTGAGCAATATCCTTTACTTTAAACTGGGGACTCTGGCTGTGTCCTGGTGATTCTGGCATAGATTGGCAACAGGACCTCTTGTAAATTCCCATGAGAACTCTGTTCACAATGAGAGGCCTAGGACATATGAAGGTGCCAAGTTGGGTATGGGTGGATGTGTGTAGAAGATCCCAGAGGTTTGGGGAGGGACTGGTCTTACACATGCAGGAAAGAGAAATGAAGGTAGATATACATGCCCAGCATTACCCCATTCTCATATGTAATGTATGTCCTGGTTTCCTTTGTAGCCATTCCCACCAATTTGCTATTTTATAAATCCTTGGTCACACTCAGGGAAAACTGGGCTTCCACTCACTTTGCACAAGCAGAGACCAAAGACTGGTGCGAAACTCCCACGCTGGTCCTTTGCTATGTGAGAGCAAACAGTAACTTCAAATCAAAGGAAGGATGGCCTTCTTGTCCCTGAGTGCTTGGTTCTTGGTAAGCTCTGTAAGTGCAGTGAAGGATAGACATGCCTTCGTTCTGTGTCAAACATGATTTATATCTGCACTCTATGCTTCAGGACCTAATCAGAACCAAAAGGGCCCTTTCAAGAACACTGCATCAGGTCCAGGCTCCAAACACTTTATCACCAGCTAGATGGAGAAACTCCTTACCTCAAAGTCAATGGTGCTTCTCTTTCCTGATGGGAAGGACAGGAAAAACCACCAAATCCAGCTTTTCCTGTTTGTTAATGAACAATGCAGATCTGCAGAATTTTACTCTTTGGTGTAGCCAATGGAGTTTTCCTTTTACACTACCCCTCAGGTCTGTCTTACTCCCCAGCCAGCCAGCCTGACAGAAGATAGAAGTGGGCATTTAATTCTAACTTTAGCCCATTTTCTTCCGTAATGGAGACCTTTGGTCTTCAGGTTGCCTATTTGCATTGTGTGGCTCTTTTTTTCAAACGAGGTTCTACCTGGGAGCCATTCTGAGAAAGAGACTCAGAAGAATGTACCCTGTTTACCCTTGAACCTTCCAGGATCTGTGTCGGGTATACAACCCAGGTTCAAACATTGGTGGTGAGTTTCCAGTCAGTTCCTGAGCCAATTGACAGCTCTCAGTGTCTGGTATCCCAGAGGAAAGCAGGTCCCTCTGTCCCTGGGTGCTTGATGCTTAGCTAGAGTAATTTCAGGGATGTGAAGCCAGCTGGCCTCCCTCCCCTGGCTGACAGAGGTGCCTTCATCCTGCAGAGTGCATGGTTCATGCATGATCAGTCTGATTCAGGCCGTGATTAGTGCCCATAGGGACTTTGAAGTGAGTATCAGATCCAGGCCGGGTTCTAACCCCTTGACCGTCAGCCAGGAGCTCCAAACAGCCACTGCTTTATCACTGCTGCCCATTTCCTCTGATGGTAAAGGGCAAGAAACAGACCCAAATCCAAGGCTTTTCCTCTTTTTCTGAAGGAATAATGCCGACCTTTTGCCGATGACTCCTGGGTGTAGCCTGTAAAGTACTCTCTTCACCAAAGTCCACACGTCCCGCTTATTCCTGAGAGAGCCAGCTTGCGAGGAGACGGCATTGGTCACTTCATTCTCCACATGATCCCATTCTCATTCCTAGTGAGGAACTCTGGCCCTCTGTGGATCCATTTTCACCCTATTGCTCTATTTTCACACTCGGTCCTCTCTAAGATGCATTCCATGTAGTCTCTCAGAGGAATATCGTTGGTGTTCAGCTGGACACCCTCATCTCAACCTTGTGACTGTGTAATAGGTTTGGCCACAGGACCCTGGCAAGTTGATGTAATAACCATGCAGGCATAGTTATGGAGGTCTAGGTCATTGGAAGGGCCCAGGCTAGAACATTTGCAAATAGGCTGGGCAGAGGACTGGGAAGGGAGATAGACACCTTTCTTGGTTGAAGGAACATGAATTTACACAACCCCTTTCCAAATTGTTCCCATTTCCATTCCCATTGGATATTTGGAACTTTGGCTCTCCTTGTGGACACTCTTTTCCCATGGCTCTTTAAATATTTCCCTGTTTAGACTTAGGTGCCATAGAGCTGTCACTCAGTCAACCCACGCCCAGGGATGGATTGTCACACCAGCCCGTGCATGTTGGAGGTGGGTCCCAATAAAGGCCGCCCAACCACTACTAATGACAGCACTGCACTTAGTGTTGGATTTACCTTCCATCTGGGGCACAGCTGGTCCAGGGGAACACAGATATCATTATTGGGTGCAGGTCACCACCCAGTGAGATTTCTGGGTCAGGTGCAAAGGCATGAACAGCTCTGTGCATCAGGCAATGCCTCAGCAGCCTCAGTGGCCCAGCAAAATGACCTGTGGTCAAGTGGCAGCCATGGCATCGGCCTGTGCAGTGCTGTCCTCCTTCAGCATACTCAACAGTAGCAACAGTAGCAGTTCTGGCTAGCAGGATTAGGCCAACAGCCCCAAGGACCACGACAGAAGGAAGGGATTACCACATAGGGTGGAACCCATTAAAGCAGCTTCTGGTGTTTGCCTCCTTGCCAACTGGTAAACCACTTACCCCAGCCCAGGATGGGAAGATTAAAGTGCTCTCGCGTGTGTGCCCTCATGTGAAATGGATAGGCATGATATGATGTGGTGAAGAAAGCCAGGGATAACCTATATTAAGGATGATCTGAGTCAAGATGCTGGCCAGTGTGCAATATGCCTGGAAGAAATGCAGAGGGTGGTACTAGAGCAAGTTTGCCTTGTCTATTCATATATCATTAGGGTTGCATGGGTTTGAAATAAATACTTCTTGCCTTGAGCAAAAGTATACCAACGAGTATACATTCAAATACTGTAACAAATTCCCATTTTATACTTATTCTTGTCTTTTCAAGATGCTTGAAACCCAAGAGGCTCTGAGGGTCTTCTGTGGCAAAAAAAAACCCACAGACCTACTTGGTCAGAATTCTGAGATCTGTGAGACTCCTGCAGAGATGAACCATCACACAGGGAAATTGATGCTGCTGAAGAGCCAGGGGCCCTTAAGCCAAACATCTGCCACAGTCACAATGACTAGACCAGAGTCCCAGGTCAGGGCCCAGGGTATGTCTGTAAGAGTTAAAATAGAGCAAAGGGGTAAACATGGATAGAAGGAAAACCAGAGTTCTGTATCAGGGATAATGAAGTGACATGACTGGCACAGTCTTCCTCACTGACTCAGGAAGGAGAAATATCTGTGGGCTTTGGCAAATGGTGGCATCCATAAGTTCCACCTGTAGGCCTCATCAGCAAGAAGCCTGCCCGGATTCTTCCTTCAGAATCAGAGGGAAAGACCTGGCTGACTCCAGGAATGTGTCCTGACTTGCCATCAGTACACAGTGGTAGCAGTGATACAGCTGTAGGAGGGCTGTGCTGCCCAATGATGGAAGTGTTTGGAAGAGGGTCTGCTTGCAGGATTCGTCCAAAGGTACTTTCTGTGCTGAGCAGATCCTGGACCAACCCGCCCACATGAAAATCTGATGTTCTTCAAAATTAAGGGATCTCTATTAGTGAAGGGAGGGAGGCCACATGGATACCCATGCTCAGGCCTACACTAGACAGCTAAGCAACACCATGTGCTCAGGGAGAGAAGGGCCAGGTTTCATCTGGGATGGTAGACCCATTTACCTTCAAATTCCTCAGGAGATGACTGGGAAAGTGGAACCTTCTAATAGCCATGGCTCCTGGAACTTGAGCAGAGACCTAGCTAGGAAAGCAGCTGTACAAGCAGTGCCAAGTTCTGCACCTCCAAAGCGCTGGCATCCATCAACACAAAAGATATCCTTCTTAATCAACTCTCGATCCAGACATAAGGCCAGCTCCATTCCTAAAACCTCTTGTTAGATACACACAAGCATTCTCCACCGGGCACCTACAGATGCTCTAGACCTGGTGATAGCCACAAATTCTGAAACGCAAATGCAGGATGCCTGTGGCCAAACCTATTGCACACTCGCCAGGATTGCACCAGACTCCCAGCTTTAAAGGAAAGTATATGATTATGAGATAAGGGCTCTAAAACAATTCCAGCGACACTCTTGTTTCCAAAGAGAGGAAATTTTTTTACTATCGCTATAAAAGCTTACTAAGCAATAAGAGTCAGGGACATGAGAATAAATTGTCTTCTGGGACATAAGAGACTCAGAACCCTCCACTGGCTCAGGAACTGACTGGAAACGCCCTTACAATGCTTGTACTTCAGCTGTGTACAGGAGAGTCACATGGTCCCACTGTATGAAGTGAGACCAAATTAGAAAATGGCTACAAGGTGAGTCAAAGCTATCCAACCAATGGGCATGAGGGAAATTGAGGAAGGAGACCTCTATTTTTCCTTCCTTTTGTCCCACAAAGGAGTCAGTATCCACCACTAACCTCTGGCTTAGCCTACCCACAAGGATTCTTCGTGGGCATCTTCACACACCTTAGGATTGGGGAAGACCACAGTCAGAAACCAAATTGAGGACAAAATGTAATATCTCTGTTACCATCACAGGGCAACCACGAAACCTGCAAACTGAAAAAAGAAGACATTACTCCAAGACTCTGTTTGGAATAGTCTCCACACAAAACCTCTTTCAACAAAAGGGCTAAGGGGTGGCAGTGGAGACACACACTGCCAGAGTTGTTCATCACACGTGAGATTTAGAGACTGTTGAGAAGGAAGTACCCAGCGCAGTGGCCTATCAACTGGGTTGAATCCTGAATAAGAAACACCTGTGGGTTTAGCCACGGGAGCTCCAGGAACTACACCTGAGAGCCCTGTCAGCAAGAAGACTGCATTCTTTGGGAGCCAGTAATTTCTGGACTGTTCTATTTCTGCCACATTTTCCATCACTTGAGGGAGGTAGCAGTGCTTGAGCTGTATCTACTGGGTTCAGAGGGCTCTTGCTGAGGAATCTGCAACAAGGACTTGGTTACATAATTCCTGGCAAGGGCTCTTCCAATGCAGACTCCCTCCTCATTCATACTGCCCATGTGCAAATTGCTTCTCAGAATGAAGGCAAGTCAATCATCAGATCAGTGGGGCAACATGGCACCCCTTAACCCATCATAGCACAGCAAGCCAAGTAACAAGCACCTAGGGACGAAAGACCTTCTTTTCTTTGATAGAACAGAGCCTGATAGCTCTCACTGAGCACAGGAGCAGAGTGAGAGTTTTCAGCCAATTCAGGGGTTCCAGCTGAGTGAGTAATTTAGGCTCCATGGCCAGAACAAGAGAAAAAACCATAAATTGTCATAAGTACGGCAAGAAGAAGGAACTGGGTGCCAGGTAGGCCAAATATTGACATTTCAGAAGAGGTTTTGCTTCATTTGCCCTTGGCCCAGAAGGAAGCCAGCTCCCTGCCCAAATCTCTGGTCCAGCCTACACACCATTCTCTGCAGGTCCACTACAAATGCCCTGGGCCTCTGAATGACCACATACTTTTGAAACCCAGTGAATTAATGAAGATGGGCCCAGTGGCAAAACCTCTCCCCCAGTCACAAGGACTGGACCATAATCCCAGGTGGAAGGCAGAGGATAAGACTCTTGAGACCCTGACTCTGAATTGATCCTGAGAAGAACCTGGTTTCTACAAGAGAGAGCAAAGATGTGTCAAGATGGATAAGGAGGGCCATGTACTGCAGACCTTACGTGGGGAATCCTATGGAGAAGGGAGTGCCCACCACCAGCTCCTGACAATCTGGCCCAGAGAAGAAGAAACACCAGAGGGCTTAGGCAAAGGCGCCCTCTAGTGTCTCCATCGGGGAACTCTGTCAGCTACAGGCCTGCCTTCTTCCTTCAGAAGGACCTAGAGGAACCCTGGGACTTGGTCTGTTTTTCTTGCTTTTCCCATCATTGAATGGAGCCAGGACGTTCCCCCATCTGTGGCCCCAAAGTGTGAAGAGGGCCATTGGTGCCCTCTTCCTGTGAGGGCGCTTTATGTGCTTCCCAGCTTCTGAATCCTACAGCTCCTATGTGAATGGTCTGATTTTCAGAAGGAAAACACCTCAATCAGGCAGACCAAGGAGGCGATCTGGCTCCACTACCCCCAACCTTTGCAACAAACAGCCAAACACCAAGCTCAGGAGTAGGTGGGCTATTATGCTTTGGGATATCCTAAGCTCATAGTTGTTAACGACCAAAGGACCCAGTGGGAAGCCACCGTCTACCCCTGGGTGCCTGCTGTCAGCTACATGGCTCCTAAGGTTTAAAGAAGAGGCAGTCAGAAACACAGGGATGACTTCAGCCAGGACCAAAGGGCGTTCAATAATTCCATCCAATGGAAGTGCAATCAATGTTGAATGGAGATGCTTATCTTCATTTCCCCCAGGCCCAGCAGTGAGGCCAGCTCCTGCTAATACGTCTGACACATCCTCCCCACAAACAGATCTCGGCCGGTCCCTTTCTGATGCCAAAGGCTCTGGACGTTCATGTAGTCCTAAAACCAAAAGGCCTGGGCTCCTTTGGCTCCACCTGTCCCACGATCATATGGACATCTGCAAGCCGAAGAGAGTACTCTGAAAGACTGAATTTGTATGGGCCCCAAGATGAACCCTGATGGATGATAAAGCAATGTCATGAAACTGGAAACTATGAAGGACAGAGTTCTTCATGTTTAGAAGAACCTGACTGACACAGTAATTCAGAAGCTGGGTTGTTCAGGACTCACAAGAACATTTTGTGGGCATTCGCTACAGGAATGTTCCAAAGGATGCTCCCTGGACCCCTGTGAACCAAAGGTCCACCTTCTCCCTTAAGAAACAGAGGAGGTCTTTGGCTTCTCATGTGCTTCTGCCCATCGTATCCATCAAAAGGGGCAATAGAGTTTCTGAGTTATCAAGAAGGTACTTCCATGTGACAATCAAGAGGCAGGAATGAGGCCTTGGTGCAGTGTATATTCAAATGTTTTGTGTGCACTGATCAGGTCGTGGAGAATGTTGACATGCAAAGACTCTTTCGCCAAATGAGAGTAGCTCGATCCATTGGGGTGGAGGTTACATGTGGCTACTGTAGCCGGCCCAGCATCAAGGGCTCAGGGACAGTGGGCTAGCTGTCCTCTGGGATAAAAACTCTGGGAGCACTGTTTTGCATCAAAGAAGCTGTGGAAACTCACACACCAGGGACCTCAGTTGTCAAAGGGGACAGACACAGGGTCTCCATGTGTGAACTGAGATTAAGTTGGGAAAGCAGAAATAGGAGAAGAATGGCAACAAGGTGAGTCAAAGCTGTGTATTCAAACTGGATGGGGACACTGAAGAAGGAGACCACCAACTTCGCTTCCCCATGTCCCACACAGGAGGCAGTATCCACCCCCAACCTCTGGCTTAGCCTGCCCACAAGCATTCTCCCTGTGTACTTGCACAAACCCTAGGTTTGGGGAGGGCTACATCATTCTGCAGCCAAATTCAGAAGGGACCAAAGGCACTCTTCTATCACCAGCAAAAATGCACCATCAAGCCCCCAAGCTGAAAGAAGACAATATTACTCTGAGACCCTGTCTCAGAATAGTTTCCATGAAAATCATCTCTCATCAAAATGACTAAGGTGTGGCAATGGAGACCCAAACTACCAGAGTTCTTCATCACACAGGATTTGTAGAAAGCTGAGAATGAAGTACCCAGTGCAGCCTCCTATCACCCAGGTTATATCCAGAATAAGAAAGTCCTGTGCGCTTAGGCCAAGAGAGCCCTCTGAAGAATTACACCTGGGAGCCCTGTCAGCAAGAAGCTTGCTTTCTTAACGAGTCAGGAATTTCTGGCTTGGTCTATGCCTGCCACTCTTGCCATCAGTTGGAGGCAGCAGTGCTTGAGTTGTAGCTATTGGGCTCTGAATGCTCTTGCTCAGGAATCTGCAACAAGGGCTTGGTTCCCTAATTCCTGGCAAGGGCTCTGTCAATGCTGGCCCCCCTGCTCATTCATATGGCCATGTGCAAAGTGTCTGCTTCTCAGAATGAAAGAAACTCAATCATCCAGGTCAGTGAGGCCAGCTGTCTCCCCTTCACCCTCCATAGCACAGCAGGCCAAGCACCAAGCACACAGGGACTAAAGGCCTCCTTTCCTTTTGTATAACAGAGCCGCATGATCGCCCTCACTGAGCACTGGAGCAAAGTGGGAGTTTGCGTCCTATGCAGGGATGCCAGCTGTGTGATGGTTCTAAGGCTCCTAAGAGAGAAAAAAATAAATTATCAAATACAGCAAGGGTAAGGAAGTGGGCACCATTTGGGCCAAAGCTCGACATTTCCAGTTTGAATGGGGATGCACATGTAAAGAAGATGTCTTGCTGGCACAAAAACAGACACATAGACCAATGGAATAGAATAGAAACCCCAGAACTAGACCCACAAACGTATGGCCAACTCATCTTTGACAAAGCAGGAAAGAACATCCAATGGAAAAAAGACAGCCTCTTTAACAAATGATGCTGAGAGAACTGGACAGCAACATGCAGAAGGTTGAAACTAGACCACTTTCTCACACCATTCACAAAAATAAACTCAAAATGGATAAAGGACCTGAATGTGAGACAGGAAACCATCCAAACCTTAGAGGAGAAAGCAGGAAAAGACCTCTCTGACCTCAGCCGTAACAATCTCTTACTCGACACATCCCCAAAGGCAAGGGAATTAAAAGCAAAAGTGAATTACTGGGACCTTATGAAGATAAAAAGCTTCTGCACAGCAAAGGAAACAACCAACAAAACTAAAAGGCAACCAATGGAATTGGAAAAGATATTCGCAAATGACATATCGGACAAAGGGCTAGTATCCAAAATCTGTAAAGAGCTCACCAAACTCCACACCCGAAAAACAAATAACCCAGTGAAGAAATGGGCAGAAAACATGAATAGACACTTCTCTAAAGAAGACATCCGGATGGCCAACAGGCACATGAAAAGATGTTCAGCGTCGCTTCTTATCAGGGAAATACAAATCAAAACCACACTCAGGTATCACCTCACGCCAGTCAGAGTGGCCAAAATGAACAAATCAGGAGACTATAGATGCTGGAGAGGATGTGGAGAAACGGGAACCCTCTTGCACTGTTGGTGGGAATGCAAATTGGTGCAGCCGCTCTGGAAAGCAGTGTGGAGGTTCCTCAGAAAATTAAAAATAGACCTACCCTATGACCCAGCAATAGCACCGCTAGGAATTTATCCAAGGGATACAGGAGTACTTGTACCCCAATGTTCATAGCAGCACTCTCAACAATAGCCAAATTGTGGAAAGAGCCTAAATGTCCATCAACTGATGAATGGATAAAGAAATTGTGGTTTATATACACAATGGAATACACGTGGCAATGAAAAAAAATGAAATGTGGCCTTTGGTAGCAACGTGGATGGAACTGGAGAGTGTGATGCTAAGTGAAATAAGCCATACAGAGAAAGACAGATACCATATGGTTTCACTCTTATGTGGATCCTGAGAAACTTAACAGGAACCCATGGGGGAGGGGAAGAAAAAAAAAAAAGAGGTTAGAATGGGAGAGAGCCAAAGCATAAGAGACTGTTAAAAACTGAGAACAGAGGGTTGATGGGGGGTGGGAGGGAGGAGTGGTGGGTGATGAGTATTGAGGAGGGCACCTTTTGGGATGAGCACTGGGTGTTGTATGGAAACCAATTTGTCAATAAATTTCATAAAAAAATATTTATATTAAAAAAAAGAAAGAAAAAAATAAAAAAATAAAAAAATAAAAATATTTATGTTGAATGTATAATAAAAAATAATATTCAATGCAAAAAAAAAAAAAAAGAAGATGTCTTGCTTCATTTGCCCTTGGCCCAGAAGGAGGCCAGCTACCTGCCCAACTCTCTGGCCAAACATCTGCACAAAACATCCTCTGCTGGTCCATCTCAAATGCCCTGGGCCTCTGAATGGCTGCTTATTTCTGAAACCCAGTGAATTAATGAAGGTGGAGCCCTGTGGCAATGTCTTTCCCACAGTCACAGGACTGGACTAGCGTCCCAAGGGGAAGGCAGAGGATAGTACTCTTGAGGCACTGACTCTGAATGGATCAAGGAAAGAACCTTGTTTCTACAAGAGAGCAAAGATGTGTTAAGGTGGATAAGGATGGCCGGAGTTCTCCAGACTTTGGGAATTCTATGGAGAAGGGAGTGCCCAGGACCAGCTCCTGGCAATCTGGCCCAGAGAAGAAGAAACACCAGAGGGCTTAGGTAAATGTGCCCTCTAGTGTCAACGTCTGAGAGCCCTGTCAGCTACTGTCCTGCCTTCCTCTACAGAAGGACCTAGAGTTCCCTGGGACTTGTTCTGCTTTTCTTGCTTTTCCCATCATAGAATGGAGTAGGCAGTGACAGTGCCATAGCCAGGAAGTTCCCCCATCAGTGCCCCCAAAGTGTGGAGTGTGGCATTGGTGCCTTCGTTTGTAAAGGGCTCTTTCTGTGCTGATGAGCTTCTGGAGCCTACTGCTCCTGTGTGAACTGTCTGCTTTTCAGAAGGAAACACCTCAATAAGGCAGACCAAGGAGACGATCTGGCTCCACTCTCCTGCACCCCTGGCTACAAACAGCCAAGCACCAAGGAGAGGAATAGGAGGTTTATTCTCTTTGGGATATCCAATGCTCATGTCTGTTACTGAGCACGGGACCCAGTGGGAAACAGAAGTCCATACTTGGGTGCCAGATGACTGAGTGCCAGATCCATGGCTCCTAAGGGTGAAAGAAGAGACAGTCAGAAATAGGGGAGTGGCTAGAGTCAGGACCAAAGGGCGTTCAATATTTCCATCCCATGGGATTTGATCAATGTGGAATAGAGATGCTTACTTCATTTCCCCTAGGCCCAGCAAGGAGGCCAGCTCATCGCTAAAATGTCTGGCCACTCCTTCACACACTCATCTCTCATCTGGACTCCTTCCAATGCCCTAGGACTCTGGATGTCCATGTAGTTCTGAAATGAAATGCCAGAGCCCCATTGGGTCCACCTATCCCACAGTCACAAGGGCCGCTCCCCATTGGTCATCTACAACTCAGAGATGTACTCTGAAAAATTGATTTTGTATGGACCCCAAGATGAAACTTGGATAAAAAAGCAGTGTCATGAAACTGGACACAGAGAGGGCCAGAGTTCTTCATGTCTAGGAAACCTGACTAGCACAATGTATTTGCAAGCAGGCTTTCTCAGGAATCACAAGAACCTTTTGGGGACTAAACTTTTGGGGACTAGCACTGCTACAGCAGTGCTCAAAAGGAGGCCCGGTGGAGCCCTGTGAACAAGAGTCCCACATTCTCCCTCAAGAAATAGGGGTTCGTTGGCTTCTGGTGTGCTTCTGCCCATTGTATCCATTGAGAGGGGTGGCAGTGGCTCTGACATATGACGAATTTGCTCCATGTGATGATGAAGAGGCGGGAATGAGACCTCAGTGCACTATTTATTCAAAAGGCATTTTGTGCACCGATCAGGTGTTGGAGTGTGCTGCACATTCACAGACTGTTCTTCCGCATGAGAGTAGCTCCATCCATTAGGGTTGGATGCTACCCATTCCCACAATACTGTAGCCTGTCCAGAACCAAGAGGTCAGGGACAGGGGCCTAGCTTTCCTCTGGCATGTCAGACACCGCGAGCCCTTTTTTGGCTCAGACAAGGCTTGGAACTCACCTCCGCACTGGGGAACTTGTGTGGTGTACAGGACAGACACAAATGGGCATGGGGGAAACCAGGGAAGGAGACTCAGCACTTCCCTTCCCTTTATCCACACAGGAGGTAGGATCCACCTCCAACCTCTGCCTTAGCCTCCCCACAAGCATTCACCCTGGGCACCTGCACACACCCTGGGTTTGGGGTGAGCCACATCATTCTGAAAACAACTTGGGAAGGGCCCAGTGCAACAGCTCTAGCAGCATCATAAAAACACCACCAAACCCCCGAGCTGAAAGATGATATGACTTTGAGACACTGTATCAGAATAGTTTCCATACAAAACCATCTTATATCAAAAGGGCTAAGGGTTGGTAATGGAGACACACATTGCCAGAGTTCTTCATCACACATGAGACTTGGAGAAAGTTGAGAATGAAATACCCAGCACAGTCTCTGATCAACCAAGTTGTATACAGAATAAGAAAGTCCTATGGGCTTGGGCCAAAGGAGCCCTCTGAGCGACTACACCATGGAGCACTGTCAGCAAATGGCAGCATTCTTTCTTCAGGAGCCAGACGTTTCTGGCTTGCTCCCACCCACTTTTCCCATCAGTTGAGGGAGGCAGCGGTGCTTGAGCTGTATCTATCATCTTCTGAGGGCTTTTTCTCAGGAATCTGCAAGAAAGATGTGGTCTCTAATTCTTGCAAGGGCTCTTCCACTGCTGACCCCCTGTCGATTCAATACTGCCCATGTACAAACTATCTGCTTCTCATAATGAAGGCAACTCAATCATCCAGGTCAGAGAAGCAAGCTGGCTCCCCTTCACCCTCCATAGCACAGAAGTCCAAGCACCAAGCAGCCAGGGGCTCAAGGCCTTCTTTCCTTTGGTACAGCAGAGCCTGATAGCTCTCAGCACAGGAGCTGAGTGAGAGTTTGCAGGTACCCAGGGATGCCATTTGAGTGATTGATGGCTCCGTGGCTCCTAAGAGAGAAAACAATAAATTTCCAGAAATACAGCAAGGGGAAGGAAATGGGCGCCATGTAGGCCAAAGCTCTACAATTCCACTGGGAATGGGGATCCCCTTGGAAAGAAGATGTCTTGCTTCACTTGACCTTGGCCCAGAAGGAAGGCAGCTCCCTGCCCAAATCTCTGGCCCAGCTTACACACCAAACATTCTCTTCACGTCTACTTCAAATGCTCTGGGCCTCTGAATGACCATAATTTTGAAACCCAGTGAATTGAAGTTGGAGCCCTGTGTCAAAACCTCTTCCCCATCACAAGGACTGAACCAGACTTCCAGGTTGAAGGCAAAGGATTGGACTCTTGAGACACTGACTGTGATGGATTGTGGGAAGAAAATTGTTTCTACAGAAGAACACAGATGTGTCAAGGTGGATAAGGAGGGTCGGAGCCCTGAAGAACTTGGATGGGAAAATCTATGGAGAAGGGAGTGCCCAGCACCAGCTCCTAGCAATCTGACCCTCAGAAGAAGAAGAAACACCAGAAGGATTAGGCAAAAAGCACCCTCTAGTGTCTCAATCTGGGAGCCGTGTCAGCTACAGGCCTGCCTTCTTCCTTCACAAAGGCCTAGAGAGCCCTGGGACTTGGTCTGCTTTTCTTGCTTTTCCCATCATGAAATGGAGTAGGCAGTGACAGTGCTCTAGTTGGTAGCTTTCCCAGCTATGGCTCTAAAGTATGTAGCGGGGCATTGGTGCCCTCTTCGTGTCTAGGGCTGTTCTGTACTGACCAGCTTTCTGGAGCTTACTGCTCCACTGTGAACTGTCTATTGTAAGAAGGTAAACACCTCAATCAGGTAGAACAACTAGGCAAGCTGTCTCCTTCCAACTCCATGGAAGCAAAACTGAAAGCTAGACGATGGCCTCGCGCCAACCAGCGGGAGCGACCGGCCTCGTCTCAGACCTTTGAGGGGATTCCACGTCCCTCCAAAAGGGAGGATCAGAACGTCTTCCGAAACTCCCGGCCATGGTCCTCCAGTGCATCTACTTAGACCGCCTCGGGCACTACCAGAATTTCAGAAATGAGCTCACACAGAAAAGACAGAACGAACAGACACTAACCGTGGCCAGTCAGGCTCTCTGGGTTGGGGATCCCTCAGGGGTCTTGGGGATCCTGGGCCGAGCCCCCAAATGTTATGCCCAGAATTCATGATCCCCAAAGACCACCAGGGAGCCGAGTCCGATGCAAAAGCAAAAGAGCCTTTATTCGAGCTAGCTCGAGCTCAATCCCCTACCTGCACCGACACAGCGGTGAGATACCGGGGAGAGACAGCGAATAAAGGTTTTATTGGGGCCTAGGGGCAGTTGGTGAGGTAATGGCTGTGGTCTCAGCCGATTGGCTGGAGAAGGGTTGGAGTCCTGTTACTCAGGTCACCGGGCGTGTTTTGATCAGGAAATTTGAACGGGTGAGCAGGAGGTTCCTCAAGGGGAGGAGGCGTGGTCAAGGTAAAGGACACAGAACAAGATGGAGTCTAGGCCTGCCCTTTCAGAGATCACAGTCATATAGGACATGAGTCTCCATCAGTTTACAAATATCTTAGCAAATTACAAGAAAAAGTCAATCTTATTAATAGCCTAGTCTCCAGAAACCTATAGACTCAGTGCCCTAGAACCCCAACATCACCCCTCCATAGTTATGTATGACATAGCTGACAATGAGGAGCAAATTTTATTTTATTTTATTTTATTTTATTTCCAATAACAAGACTACATAGATATGATTCTGAACCATTACAACCTTTCTGGAGTTCAAGTTTTTCAGTCACAAAATTAGGCAGCTGAATTACCCCCACAACTTTATCCACAGGTCAGGAGGTGATTATTAGGTCGATCAAGTCCCTTAAGGTCTATTTGCCCCTTAGCTTCCTCTTTGTTAAATAAGAGAAAGACCCCCTTACTCCTTCACTCACTGAACAGGGATGATATAAGATTCAAATTAGAAAATTCATGTGGAATCATTCAAAATCTCTTCTGTGCACATATTTAAGATTTTTCTATCTCCTATATACTTAGTATTCATTCCAATAGAGATGTAGGGCTGGGGTAAGGAGCAATGGCTTTTCATTTCTACATAAATTTCTGCCAAGAGAATCAGAGCAGGGATGAGAGGAACAGGTGTTCCTCATGGTACAAGGCCACAGTCTGAAGGCCAACGGGGTCTGGAAATAGGTTAGTTACTGGCACCCCCAGAACTCAAAGTCGTTAGCCAAAGAAGAACTGCATAATGTCATTCTTTATAGAATTTCATGAAGTCCCCCTGATGTCAGCAGGCCGGGTCAAGTGGTGGGAAACAAAGGCAGAAGAAAAAATAAATTTCTTTACATCCTAAAACCATTGACAAGTCCTTGAAATATAGGCAAAGTGACATTCCTCTGGGAGCCCAGCTGTCTCCATAATGACACTGTGCTGAGGGCAAAAGAGAATCTTAGCTTAATATCCCGACCTCCCAGGATCCTATAAATCTACTTTAAAATTAAAAATTCCTTTGGAAAGTGTCCTTTATCTCTAATCCCCAAGATATATTTTGGTAAACATCCTTCAAGATTATGGCCCTCTGATACACATCTAAAGGGTCTCATGACGGAGTTTTTACTAAACAGTAATAAATGGCCTGTTCCTAACAGCAGCCAGTCCCTCAAGATCCTAGAAATCTTGTTCAAGAATACCTTAGAGACTTTATCCCTAACCCACTCCCAGTTTGAAGGTATATAATCAGTCACCCATCACAACACCAGTGCATCTCTTTCAGGGTCCTGTCCCTGTGCTTTAATTAAATCACCCTTTTACACTGAAGACAGCTCAAGAATTCTTTCTTGGCCATTGGCTGGCTCCAAACAACACATCGAGCTATGTCATTTGGCATCCTAACATGGGGTTGAACCTTCTGATCTGGATTCTGAGCTTCATTACAAATATGGTAGTACTTCCTCTGCTCTTGCTTTACTTTCATTTCAGTGGCTTTTCAGCAAGTATGATCTTATTGGACCACTTCCTTGTCGGTTGCTCAGGCTGCAATCCTCTAGCCTGTAGCTACTCTACTGCTTTTTGGCTGGAAGTCAGTACCCTGGATGGAATGGTAATAACACCCAGAAACTTGATGCTCTCTCTTCGTTTCTGTCCTTGTACAAAGTTGTCTGTCTTGGGCATGGGACAGCCACCTAAGTTACCAGGATGGCTGCCAATCTTAGCACTCCGTGTGAAGTTTCCTCCTCATTGGTCTAATGTGATCTTCTCCATATCCTTGGTCTAGCCACTTCTGGCTGTGAGACCTTCCCTCAGAGCCAGTCAAAACCAGTACCAGATTGAATTAAAACCTGAATGGGGATCCGTTTCCTAGGAAGTTGGCCATAAGAACTAAATGCATTGGAATGTTACTTAGATAATTAAGGATATCTATCTTCACTGTTTTCCCTACTAACTACTTAAACTACAGAATTGGGTAATTTCCCCTTGTAAAACTTTCCCAGTGCTTTCCATGGGTTAGAAATCAAAACAAAACAAACCCCAGCATAACCTTCACAGCAAAGCTACAGGGTGGCCTTCACGGGAAGGCTTGGACACGGTAGACATGGTATTTTGGTCCATTAACCAGGCATGCATCTGTAGCCTAGGATGCAGTGGGGAAGGAGAGGGTCGTTAGCATCCCTTCTCTGCGGTCTTTACAGTCAGATGGTGATCAATAGCAATTTTCATTCGATAATCAATCAATAGCAAAACTTTGCTCGAGAGATGCCTCCAGTCACTTTTGACACACAAAACCTCTGACATATGCTGTGAGGGATGCCACCCGGAAGTCGGTGGGGAGGATTTTTTGTAATGGACCTGATCTTCAGTTCCCAAGGACTAATCCTTGGAATGCCTTTTAATCCACTGAAAACAATTCAGATTGCAAAATTTAGGAAAGGACTGATCTCTTGTAACACTTCATGGCCTCAATAGGATATATCAGTTAGATCTCTTCTGCAGGAAACAGGGCAAATTGATGCAGGTAACATAGGTCCAAGATGGAGGTACCCTATGTCCAGGCCTTCCGTGGTCTAAATTAGGATCTGGACTAAAGGCCTCTTGCAGAATGTGTTTAGTCAGTAACCAGACCAGTAAGCTCCCTCCTGATATATTGGGTGGTAATTATCCAAATAGGCTTCCTCCAAATAGACTTCAGGTTGTGGAGGAAACACAGGGCATCCCTAATGAAGGGGATGCTGACCCTCTCACTGTTCCTCCTCCTAGTAGATGTGAGGACTTCTCCCTCATTCACTTCCTGGGTTAATGGCTATAATTGAAGCAAACTGTGATTAGTCTACATTGGGACAGGGACTTTAAATAACATTCTCAAGCAGCTACCGAAACTCCCTTTGTTTTTGGGGAATTTCCCTGTCTTCTCCCACCCATGGACTGCATATTTCCAATTTAGTGGAATCATGGCATCTACTCATCTGTCTGAGCTGACAGGTTTAGAACCAGGAACCCTCTTTCTCTGCTTTCTGGTAGCATCTTGCCTCTTCTGCCTCCTCCTCCCCCTTCTCATTTTTCTGCACCACCATGGGTGTGGACCATATAACTGGTTTCTATACCATCCTCCTGCCTCAGGCACTATTGGCTTATCCTTCTACCCTTGCTGTCAAAGAGCCAAGACCACCCTACCTTGGACTCCCAACTTCAGATTTCCCACCGGTGCCCCAGGTAAAAATTGACAATGGGGAATAAATTGGTTCAATTTTAAGTGGACCCAGGTGGAACATAATTTGATATTTAAACTAATTTAAGCTTATTGGTTTAATTAAAATAAACATGTCTTTAGAGTTTTCAGCATTAAATATGAAACTCTTATTTTATTAAGGTCAGATGAACTCATGTTATTTGTCAGCAAAAATATGCCTTAAAATGATTAATTTTCACTCAAAGGTTTCATGGGTAAATTTTTAAAGTTTATTTATTATTTATTTTGAGAGAGAGAAGAGCCAGTGGGGAGAGACAGAGGGGGAGGGGGACAGAGAATCCAAAGTGGGCTCTGTGCTGACGGCAGAGATCCCAATGCAGAGCTTGAACCCACGAACCGCGAGATCATGACCTGAGCCAGAGTCAGATGCTTAACTGACTGAGCAACCCAGGCACCCCTTTAAGGTAGCTCTCAAAGCCTTTGGTAACCTGAAACTTTAAAGTTTTCTTGGATGATAAATTGGGATTGAATTGATTGGACATCTAGGTCTTTTCCAAATAGGATGTAATGCTAAATCATTGATTACTGAATGTACATTTGTGCTTTTGACTTTTCATTGTAGAGAAACTAAAGATATTTGAATCTGTTGAAAAACATGCTTTGTGCTTAAGTGTATCCATAAATTTTCCATCTGAAGAGTTCTCTACTTAGTTGGTAGTTGGTTACTACTTAGTTTCACTGCAGACTAAGGTTTCTAAGAATGCAAAATTTTGTTATATGTAAATAAGACTGATGGAAATAAGGGAACCAACTCTATATGTAGAAGAGTAGGAGAGGGGCACCTGGGTGGCTCAGTTAAGTGCCAGACTCTTGATTTCAGCTCAGGTCATGATCTCACGGTTTGTGAGTTTGAGCCCCACATCAGGATCTGCACTGATAGTGAAGAGCCTGATTGGAATTCTCTCCCTCCCTCTGTCTGCCCCTCTCCACACTCACTGTGTGTTTCCCTTTCTCAAAATAAATAAACTTTTAAAAATTACATTATGAAGAGTAGGGGATGTGTAAGAAAAATATAAGTAATGGAAATACATTTTTATTGAAGGAAAAAGAAGATAATTTTGTCCTAAATTAGACTGGTTATTTGGAGAGAAAGTTCTTGGGACAAAACCTAAATGCAAAGGAAATTTGTAGGATTGTGAAGGAAAACCTTTGGAAAATGAATTTTATGTGTGGTCAAGATGGACTTAGTATAATGAATGGAATTTTTAAAAAAAATTTTTTTTTCAACGTTTATTTACTTTTGGGACAGAGAGAGACAGAGCATGAACGGGGGAGGGGCAGAGAGAGAGGGAGACACAGAATCGGAAACAGGCTCCAGGCTCTGAGCCATCAGCTCAGAGCCCGACGCAGGGCTTGAACTCACGGACCGCGAGATCGTGACCTGGCTGAAATCGGACACTTAACCGACTGTGCCACCCAGGCGCCCCATGAATGGAATTTTAAAGTACACTGATATAAGACTGGAATTCTACCTTCTCTCTGTTAAAAAGGCAAAGTGTTCTTGAATTGTTGGTCTGCTCTTGATAAGAAAATGTAAACAAAGTTGTTTTTTCTTTGGCCAGAAAAAAAGCATTTATATTATAAATATATAAATTATATTTCTATGTTTTACATTTATCAGGTCTTTGATGAGCTGTAATCCTATTTAAGCATGTGTTTTAAATTTTTCTAAGATTTTTAATTTTTTATTGTTTTTATCGTTTCTTCATTTTTGAGAGACAGAGAGACAGAGCATGAGTAGGGGAGGGCCAGAGAGAGGGAGTCACAGAATCTGAAGCAGGCTCCAGGCTCTGAGCTGTCAGCACAGAGACTGACACAGGGCTCGAACTACGAACCATGAGATAATGACCTGAGCTGAAGTCATATGCTCAACCGACTGAGCCACTCAGGCACCCCAATTTCCTAAGATTTTTAACAAATTTTGGTAAGATTTAAATCTTCAGTGAAGTCTATTTGACTAATTAGGCTTGTTTATTTGGTATTCTACCTTCTGCTATAAGGTCACCACTTGGTATTCTGATTATTAAAGTGTTCTGTGTCACAGAAGTAACCAAAATTCCCAGTCAATTGCATTACAATGAACTCTCATATCAGATCTTTAACAATGTCCATTTTTGAGTTTTTGTCATTTATAATTATTTTCTTTTTTTAATTTAAGTTCAACTTAGTTAACTTGTAATGTATTGTCATTAGGAGTATAATTTAGTAACTTCTCACTTGCATATAATACCCAGTGCTCATCCACAAGTTCACTCCTTAATGCCCATCACCTATTTAGCTGATCCTCCCACCCACCCCACCTCCAGCAACCCTCTGTTCTCTGTATTTAAGAGTCTCTAATGGCTTACTTCCCTCTCTGTTTTTATCTTATCTTAATTTTTCCTTCCCTTCTCCTATGTTCATCAGTTTTGTTTTTTAAATTCCACAAATGAGTAAAATTATATATTTGTCTTTCTCTGACTGTCTTATTTTGCTTAGCATAATACACTCTAGTTCCATCCACATTGTGGCAATGACAAGATCACATTCTGTGTGTGTGTGTACCACATTTCTTTAGCCATTCATCAGTCAATGGACATTTAGGCTCTTTCCCTTACTTGGCTATTGTTGACAGCATTGTTATAAACAATGGGGTGCATTTGTCCCTTCAAATAAGAATTTTTATATCCTTTGGATAAATACCTAGTACTGTAATTGCTGGGCCATAGGGTAGTTTCAATTTTTAACTTTTTGAGAAACCTCCATACTGTTTTCCAGGTTGGCTGAACCACTTTGCATTCCCAACAGTGCAAAAGAGTTACTCTTTCTCTGCATCCTCGTCACCATCTGTTGTTACCCGAGTTATTAATTTTTGCCATTCTGACAGGTGTGAGATGGTACGTTATTTTGGTTTTGATTTATATTTCCATTATGGTGAGTGATGTTGAGCATCTTTTCATATAGTCTGTTGGCCATCTGGGTGTCTTCCTTGGAAAAGTGTCTATTTATGTCTTCTGCCCCTTTCTTTACTGGATTATTTGGTTTTTTTGGGTGCTGAGTTTGCTAAGTTCTTTATAGATTTTGGATGCTAACCCTTTATCAGATATGTCATTTGCAAATATCTTCTCCCATCTCTCTGTTGCCTTTTAGTCTTGCTGATTGTTTCCTTAGCTGTGCAAAAGTTTTTACCTTGATGAGGTCTCAATAGTTCATTTTTGCTTTTGTTTCCCTTGCCTCCTGAGACATGTCAAGTAAGAAGTTGCTGCGGCTGACGTCAAGGAGGTTGCTACCTGTTTTCTCCTCTAGGATTTTGATGGTTTCATGTCTCATATTTAGGTCTTTCATCCATTTTGAATTCATTTTTGTGTATGGTGTAAGGAAGTGGTCTAGTTTCATTCTTCTGCATGTCGCTGTTGAGTTCTCCCAGGACCATTTGCTAAAGAGACTTTTTTTTCCATTGGATACCATTTCCTGCTTTGTCAAAGATTAGTTGGCCATACATTTGTGGGTCCATTTCTGGGTTCTTGATAGTATTCCATTGATCTATGTGTCTGTTTTTGTGCCAGTATCATACTGTCTTGATGATTTCAGCTTCGTAATACATCTTGAAGTCCGGGATTGTTATGCCTCCAGCTTTGGTTTTATTTTTCAAGATCGCTTTGGCTATCCAGGGTCTTTTCTGGTTCCATACATATTTTAGGATTGTTTGTTCTAGTTCTGTGAAAAATGCTGGTGTTATTTGACAGACATTGCAATGAATGTGTAGATTGCTTTGGATATTATCAACATTTTAACATTTTTTCTTCCAATTCATGACCACAGAATGTTTTTCCATTTCTTTATGTTATTCTTCAGTTTCTTTCATAAGCTTTCTATAGTTTTCAGCATATAGATCTTTTACCTCTTTGGCTAAGCTTAATCCTAGGTATTTTTTGGTATTGGTGCAATTTTAAATGGGATCAATTCCTTGATTTCTCTTTCTGTTGCTTCATTATTGGTGCAGAGAAATGCAACTGATTTCTGTATGTTGATTTCATATCCTGTGACTTTGCTGAACTTGTGGATCAGCTCTAGTAGTTTTTTGATGGAGACTTTTGGATTTTCCATGTAGAGTATCATGTCATTCACAAAGAGTGAAAGTTTGACTTCCTCCTTGCTTACTTTGATGCCTTTATTTCTTTTTGTTGTCTGATTGCTGAGGCTAGAACTTCCAATACTATGTAGAACAACAGTGGAGACAGGAGACATCCCTGTTGTGTTCCTGCCCTTTAAGGGCAAGCTCCCAGTTTTTCTCCGTTGAGGATGATATTAGCCATGGGTCTTTCATATATGGCCTTTATGATGTTGAGGTTTGTTCCTTCTATCCCTACTTCCTTAAAGGTTTTTTTCAATAAATGATGCTGTATTTTGTCACATGCTTTTTCTGCATCTAATGACAAGATTATATGGTTCTTATCCTTTGTATGATTAATATGATGTATCATGTTGATTGATTTGCAGGATATTGAACCAGCCCCCAGCTCAAGAATGAATCCACTTGATCATGGTGAATAATTCTTTTAATGTACTGTTGGATTCAATTTATTAGTATATTGTTGAGAATTTTTGCAACTATGTTCATCAGGGAAATTTGTCTGGAATTCTTTTTAGTGGAGTCTTTGGTTTGGGAATCAAAGTAATGCTGGCTTAATAGAATGAGTTTGGAAGTTTTCCTTCCATTTCCATTTCTTGGAACAGCTTCAAAATAATAGGTATTAACTCTTCTTTGAATGTTTTGTAGAATTCCCTTGGAAAGGCATCTGGCCCTGTACTCTTGTTTGTTGGGAGATTTTAAATTACTGATTCTATTTATTTGCTGCTTATGGGTCTGTTCAAATTTTCTATTTTTTTTTTCTGTTTCAGTTTTGGTACTTTGTATGTGTCTAGGAAGTTATCCATTTCTTCCAGATTGCCCAATTTGTTACATATAATTTTTCATAATATATCTATGTTATTGCTTGTTATCTCTCCTCTTTCATTTGTGATTTTATTTATTTGGGTCCTTTCTCTTTTGTCTTTGATAAATCTGACTAGTGGTTAATCAATTTTATGAATTTTTTCAAAAAACCAACTCCTAATTTAATTGATCTGTTTTATTGTGTTTTTGTTTGTTTCTCTCATTTATTTCTGCTCGAATCTGCATTTCCCTCCTTCAACTGGCTTTAGGCTTTATCTACTGTTCTTTTTCTAGCTCCTTTAGGTGTGGTAGGTATTAGGTTGTATATTTGAGACTTTTTTGCTTCTTGAGGTAAGCCTGTATTGCTTATACTTCCTTCTTATGACTGCTTTTGTTGAATCCCAAAGGTTTTGGATTGTCCTGTTTTCATTTTCATTTGCTTTCATGTATTTTTTAATTTTTTCTTTAATTTCCTTGTTAACCCATTAATTCTTTAATAGGATGTTTTTTAACCTCCATGTATTTGTGGTCTTTCCAAACTTCTTTCTTGTAATTGACTTCAAGTTTCATAGTGTTGTGGTCAGAAAATATGCATGATATGATCTCAATCTTTTTGTACTTGTTGAGGCCTGGTTTGTGATGTAGTATGTGGTCTGTTCTGGAGACTGTTCCATGTGCACTCAAAAAAGAATGTGTATTCTGCTGCTTTAGCATGAAATGTTCTGAATATATCTGTTAAGTCCCGCTGGTCCAGTGTGTCATTCAAAACCATTGTTTCCCTGTTGATTTTCTGTTTAAATGATCTGTCCATTGCTATAAGTGGGATGTTAAAGTCCCCTACTATTAATGTATTATTATCAATGAGTTTCCTTATGTTTCTTATTAATTAATTTGTATATATGGGTGTTTCCAAGTAGGGAGCAGAAATATTTACAATTGTTAGATTTTCTTGTTGGATAGACCCTTTATAATGTTATAGTGCCCTTATTTATCTCTTATGAGTCTTTGGTTTAAAACCTAGTTTGTCTGATAGAAGTATGGCTAGCCACATTTCTTTTGATGTCCATTAACATGATACATGGTCTCTATCCCTTTACTTCAGTCTGTAGATGTCTTTAGGTCTAACGTGAGTCTCTTGCAGGAAACATATAGATGGGTCTTTTTTTTTATCCATTCTGATACCCTATGTCTTTTGATTGGAGCATTTAGTCCATTTACATTCAGAGTGATTATTGATAGATATGAATTTAGTTCCATTGTATTACCTGTACTGTCATTGTTTCTGGAGGTTTTACCTATTCTTTTCTAGTCTTTGTCATTTTTGGTCTTTCTTGTCTACTCAAAATGTCCCCTTTAATATTTCTTGCACAGCTGGTTTCATGGTCATGAACTCCTTTCATTTTTCTTTGTCTGGGAAACTCTTTATCTCTCCTTCCCTTCTGAATGACAGCCTGGCTACAAAAAAGTATACTTGTCTGCAGATTTTTTCCCATTTAGTATGTTGAATACCTCTCCCTTTTGGCCTGCCAAGTTTCTGTGGATAAGTCTATTGCTAATCTTATTTGTCTTCCCTTGTAAGGTTGGGAATTTCTTTTCCCTTGCTGCTTTCAGGAAGTTTTTCTTATCTCTGCATGTTGTAAGTTTTACTCTGATATGTCTTGGTGTTGGCTTGCATTTGTTGTTGCTAATGGGAATTCTTTGTGCCTCCTGGATTTGGATGTTTGTTTCCTTCCCCAGATTAGGGAATTTTTCAGCTATAATTTGCTCAAATAAACTTTCTGTCCCCTTTCCCCCTCTTCTTCTGGGACTCCTATGATACAAATGTTATTATACTTTATGGAGTTGCTGAGTTCCCTAAGTCTACATTTGTGATCCAATACCTTTCTTTCCCTCTTTTTTCAAATTTATTATTTTCTATAATTTTATCTTCTATATCACTTATTCATTCCTCTGCTTTGTCCATCTTCATTGTCAATACATCCAGTGAGTTTTGCACATTGGTCATAACATTTTTTATTTTGATCTGACTAGTTTTTAGTTCTTTTAAAAAAAATGTTTATTTATTTTTAAGAGAGAGAGAAAGAGCATGAGCAGGGGTGGGGCAGAGAAAGATGGAGACAGAGAAACTCAGGCAGGCTCTGTGCTGCTAGGGACTTGGGATATGGGACTTGAACCCACAAACCAAGAGATCATGACCTTAGCTGAAATCAAGAGTCAGATGCTCAACTGACTGAGCCACCCAGGAGCCCCTACTTTTGAATTCTTTTATCTCTGCAGTAAATGATCTGTAGTGTATTCTATGTTTTTCTCAAGCCCAGCTAGTGTCCTTATAATTATTTTTTTTTTAATTCTAATTTAAGCATGTTACTTTCATCCGTTTAAATTAGATCCCTGGCTATTACCTTTTCTTGTTCTTTCTTTTGGGTTGAACTCCTCCATTTTGGGCTTTTGTCTAGGTTTCTGTCTTCTGTATGTTAGGAAAGTCTGTTAATGTTTCCTGTTCATGAAAGTGCTAGATTTATAAAGAGGTCATATACTGTCCAAAGCCTGGTGCTTCAAGAAGTATTTCTTGTGTATGCTGTATGCACTCTGCTGCTGTGTTTTGGCTACTCTTTCTCTCTGGTCTGCAAGAGTTTCTCCTTGCCGACAGTGGGGAGTCTTTGGATTTTGTCCACTGTATGGCAAGTTTTAACTAGATGTGTTTTGGTCTTGTTCGAAAAAGCTAGATCCTGTTTCCACTAAAGTTGAAGCTTTGCAGCACTCTATGGTCGGTAGACTTGGGGTGTGTGGTGTGGTTTGTGCTGGTCTTCTGGGGGAGAGGCCCACTACTGCTCTGACTCTCAGGCACACCTGCACTAGTTGTAAAGTACCTGCAGAACGCAGCGGGACAGGGATTGGTGTAAGCTGCTGGACCCTCCACTGTGGGCGCTGTGCTACTCACTGAAGTCAGTGGAGATGGGCGAGGGTAAAAATGGCATTAGCCAGCTCTCTCTTTCCTGGAGAAGGGAGTTCATGTCTGCCACTATTCAGGAGGCCCTCACAGAAGAGTGAACAATCTCTGTTAATGTATCCCAGGCATCCCTCACATCCCTGACTTCACCCTGTCTGCCTGCATCCGAGCTATATTCCCACCTGGTAGTACAGTGCTCCTGTAGTTTATCTCAGGCATGCTATTGGGTTTCATAATTCCAAATTTTAGGGACCTGATGTGGCATGGGCCCACACTGATCCCCTGAGGAAGAATCTCACTGTGCTGAGGCTGGTGTTGGTTTGTCCAGGAAGGGCAGTCACATGAATGCACAGGGGCTTGAAGTTTATGGTAAAGTGCAGTAAAATTTCAACATCCAGGTTAGCTGCTCTCAGCAGTTGTTTCTCCTCCTGCCTTTTGCACAAGGCAGCAAAATGGTGTCCATTGCCCCTTTTGTCCTACAAGGCAGTGCTACTTCTCCCAAATGCACTCTCATATCTGTCCCAATGCAGCCCAGCGGATCATCAGACACACTGTCTTTTCCTGGTCCTCTGCCCTCCTTCCCCACAAGAACACTGCTATGCCCAACAGGCTCCACCTGGCAGTGGTGTGGACTTCTAAAACATCAGTCTTTGGACTTGATGCTTGTAAAAACCTGCAATAATTAGCCCCTCTTATTTTGCCAGTCAATGGCTTTGGTGAAGTGTTTTTCTTGTGAAATCCCCTGCATGCTGGTCATGTTTTCTCTCTTTCTCTTTTGTCTCCCTTTATGATCAGGGCTCCCTCCCCACTGCAGCACCCACAATCACTTTCTCCCCCAAATCATGTCTCTGTACTTCCTACCTTCCACAATATGGCCTTTTTTCTCCCTCTAGTTTTGCAGTTTTTTCTCTCAGTCCACAGATCAACTTTGTAGGTGTTTAGAATGTTTTGATATATATCTAGCTGTGTTTGAAAGACGAGGCGAACACAGGGTTCTGCTATTATTCTGCCATCTTAACCAAACATACACTTGCAACCCAAGTAAAACCCCAAAGATGATATGCTGTGCTATAGGAATAAAAGCTTCATGATTGTTCAGAGAGATGCAGTGGGAGAAGTGAATCACCATTAAGACAACTGTAGCAAAAGAGAGTTGACATTACCAAACCCTTTACTGGGCAGTCAGGGCCATTGTTTTTGTAAGGGTGACTTAATGCTGTCAATTTGTATGTGGCTAGATTTTTTATCACTTTATTTATACTTAACTTGTAAATTTATTTTGGTATTACAGTTGTAAAAATGTCTATTTAATTGTTATGAAATCATACCTACTCTTAATAATTCCACATTTAACTACTAAAGAAGTCAAAACTTTTTCAACACTAAGAAGTCAAAACTAGGTATGTTAGCTGGAACACTGGGAGTGCCCACATCTCTTTCTTTTGGGAATTCCCTCTACCCAATAATATATCACACTAAGAGTTACCTGCTCCAGCAAGTAGTTGGATAACATTCCGGTGGACACAATAATTAGCTCCAAGGAGAAATATGACTCAAGCAAGGCCAGAGTAATTCTTAAAGGATTTATAGGGATAAGAGGATGCTTCTCTAGGGGTGCCTGGGTGGCTCCATTGGTTAAGCACCTGACTCTTGATTTCAGCTCAGGTCATTATCTCATGGTTCATGAAGCCAAGTCCTATGTTGTGCTCTGTGCTGACAGCATGGAGCTTGCTTCGGATTCCTTCTCTCTGCCCCTCCCCTACTTTCTCCCTCAAAAATTAATAATTTTTTTTTTTAAAAGAAGAAGGGGCTGATAGGCCAACATCACTGAGAAGTAAGGGGATCCATACTTTCCATGTTTCCCAAAGAAGGGCTGAAGCCAAAGGACTTTGAACCCCAAGAGTCTGGGAGGAAAAGAGACTGAGTCTACCAGGGAGAAACCAGAACAACATGAGAGACCATAGGTGAGTGATTGCGAACGGGGGTAGATAAAACGGGTCATGTAGGCACAGAGGGGAGGGATCCCCTTCTGCTGACAGACAAAGGGAAGAGAAAGAGTGGCTGGGAAATTGTAGGGCTATATCTAGACAAGAGAAAAAAACATAGAATCGGGATGGAGAGGAATCCCATCTCTAATGCAGGTTAGAGGATCTCTAACTGCAGATCCCATCTTTGGACTGGTGCCAGCTGCCTTGTTCACACACCTGGGGAGGAGGGGAGCCACCTTTGGGTTCAGTGGTATCTCAGAGGTGCAGTCCACAGCAGGAGAAGCCGGTCTCCTCCCCTGAAGGGTTGCAGCAGAGGACAAAACCAGCCAGGATCTCATATTGGGAGACGCATCCACAGTACCAGAGCACACTGAGCAGGAGTTTAATTCCCAGCCAAGCACTGGGGCATAGGAGTCAGTAGAACAAGAGAGACAGCCTCATCTGTGCCCATGGCACAGTGAGAATGGCTCAAGCAGAGTGATTTGGAACACCGGGTCATGGAGAAGAGACTGGGGGTGTCGCCCTTTTTCTCCCCACCACCACCAAGGTGGGGCCTCAGAGATCAGTCTGCAAGACCCACAGTGGAGGTGGGACCAGCCTACACCAAGCCACGCCTTTCCAAGCCAAGTAACTGCATATCTACTGGAGTGGGATATACACTGTGGAACCAGACAGACCCTTCCTCCTGACCAGCGCTGTTGCATTGTCTGATTTAATTCTCAAACAATTCTTATATAGATACATTCTTCCTACATTTTCTCATTCTTATCTCTTCCCTTCCCTAGGCTGGTTACTCTGGTTATTGGTTTCTTTAAACAGACATATTTAATCCATTCTCTTGATACATGTTCTACACCTCCTTCTTTACATTCTTTTCTCTATTTCTGGAATAATCAAGACATAGTTTCTCTGGGTAACTTTATCTTCATTTCTTTTTCCCTGCCTCCTCCTTATTTTCCTTTCTCTCTCTCTGGATTAAGCCTTTTAGTCTCTCTGCCTGGTCAATGTTCATCTTTTCTTTTCTCTGCCCCTGTCATTTCTCTCTTTGTGTGTGCTCTTCCATCAGCACTGCCTCAACCGTGTTCTTTACTTATATCTCGTGTTTCTGGTTTTTTGCTTTTGGATTGTTTTTAGGGTCTTTTTGTTGTTTGTTTTGTTTGTGTGTTTGCATGTTTTTGTTTCCTGTTTGTCTGTTTGTTTTCCTTTCCAGGGCTAATTCAAGGGACAAACAAAAACACACCTGATCGAGGGTCCAAAACATCACTATGAGTAGGGAAATAAAGTCACAACAGAGAGCAAGTAATAGTCTCCAAAAAACACCTCCTGGAGAGCCAGGCCCTGGACAGTGTATGACCCCCCCTCCCCTTTAATATAGCAATGCTTGCAGGTGCAGAGCACATAACAAGCTTTTAAAACTCGTAAGGGACAGAAAACTAACCAAAATGATGAAACGCAAGAATTATCTTCAAAAGAAACACCAGGAAGAAGTGGCAGCTAAAGAGTTGGTCAAAACGGATTTAAACAACATAACTGAACAAGAATTTAGAAAAATAGTCATAAAATTAATCGCTGGCCTTGAATAAAAGCATAGAAGACAGTAAAGAATCCATTGCTACAGAGATCAAGGGACTAAAAGTCATGATGAATTAAAAATGCTATAAATGGGGTACAAAATAAAATGGAGGCGGCCACAGCATGGATTGAAGAGGTAGAGGGGAGAATAGGTGATAAGAAGATAAAATTATGGAAAAAGAGGAAGCTGAGAAAAAGAGAGATAAAAACATCCAGGATCAGAAGGGGAGAATTAGAGAACTAAGTGATGCAATCAAACAGAACAGTATCCGTATCATAAGAATTCCAGATGAAGAGACAGAGAAAGGGGCTGAAGGTGTACTTGAACAAATCATAGCTGAGAACTTCCCCAATCTAAGGAAGGAAAAAGCATTGAAATCCAAGAAGCACAGAGAACTCTCTTCAGATGTAACTTGAATTTCTGCATGACATATCATAGCAAAACTGACAAAATACAAAGATAAAGAGAGAATTCTGAAAGCATCTAGGGACAGATGGGCCTTAACCAACAAGGGTAGACACATATGGGTAGTAGCAGACCTATCTACTGAAACTTGACAGGCCAGAAAGGAATGGCAGGAAGTCTTCAATGTGATGAACAGAAACATATGCAGCCAAGAATCCTTTATCCAGCAAACTTGTCATTCAGAAAAGAAGGAGAGATGAAGGTTTACCAAACAAACAAAAACTGAAGGAATTCATCACCACTAAACAAGCCCTATGAGATCCTAAGGAGGATTCTGTGAGTGAAATGTTGCAAGGACCACAAAGTGCCAGAGACATCACTACAAGCATGAAACCAAGAGACATCACAATGACTCTAAACCCATATCTTTCAATAACACTGAATGTAAATGGACTAAATGTTCTAATCAAAAGACATAGGGTATCAGAATGGATAAAAAAAAATGAGTCTACAAGGACTCATTTTAGACCTGAGGACACTTTCAGATTGAAAGTTAAGGGATGGAGAACTATCTATCGTGCTACTGGAAGTCAAAAGAAAGCTGGAGTAGCCATACTTAGACAAACTAGACTTTAAATTAAAGGCTGTAACAAGACATGAAGAAGGACATTAAATAATAATTACAGGATCTGTCCATCAGGAAGAACTAACAATTATAAATGTCTATGAACCAAATTTGAAAGCACCCAAGTATATAAAACAATTAATCACAAACAAAAGCAATCTTATTGATAAGAATGTGGTAATTGCAGGGGACTTTAATACTCCACTTACAACAATGGACAGATCATCTAGACAGAGAATCAAAGAAACAATGGCCCTGAATGATACATTGGACCATATCTTGACAGATATATTTAGAAGTCTACATCCCAAAGCAGCAGAAAACACATTCTTCTTGAGTGCACATGAAACATTCTCAAAGATATATCACATACTGGGTCACAAGGCAGCCCAATAAATATAAAAGAATTGAGATCATACCATGCACACTTTCAGATCACAATGCTATGAAACTTGAAATCAACCACAGGAAAAAGTCTGGAAAACCTCCAAATGCATGTAAGTTAAAGAACATCTTACTAAAGAATGAATGGGTTAACGAGGCAATTAGAGAATAAGTTTAAAAATATATTGAAACAAATGAAAATGAAAATACAACATCCAAACCCTTTGGGATGTAGTAAAGGTAGTCCTAAGAGGAAAATACATTGCAATCCAGGCCTATCTCAAGAAACAAGAAAAATCCCAAATACAAAGCCTAAATGCACACCTAAAGGAACTAGAAGCAGAACAGCAAAGAAACCCCAAAACCAGCAGAGGAAGAGAAATAGTAAAGATCAGAGCAGAAATAAACAATATAGAATTTAAAAGAAATTAGTAGAACAGATCAATGAAACCAAGAGTTTGGTTTTTGAAAAAATAAACAAAATTGATAAACCTCTAGCCAGGCTTCTCAAAAAGAAAAGGAAGAGGACCCAAATAGATAAAATCATGAATGAAATGGTTTTATTAGAACTAATCCCTCAGAAATACAAGAAATTATCAGGAAATACTATGAAAAATTAAACTGGACAAACTGGAAATGGATAAATTCCTAGACACCCACAAAATACCAAAACTCAAATGGGAGGAAATAGAAAAATTTGCACAGACCCATAACCAGTGAAGAAATTGAATCAATTATCAAAAATCTCTGAACAAATAAGAGTTCTGTACCAGATGGCTTTCCTGGGGAATTCTACCAGACATTTAAAGCAGAATTAATACCTATCCTTCTCAAGCTGTCCAAAAAAATAGGGAAGGAAAACTTCCAGACTCATTTTATGAAACCAGCATTACTTTGATTACCAAGCCAGACAGAGACTCAGCAAATAAAGAAAGAGAACTACAGGCCAATATCTCTGATGAATACGGATGCAAAAATTCTCAAGATATAGCAAATCGAATTCAACAGCATATAAAAATATTATTCACCATGATCAAGTGGGATTCATCCTGGACTGCAGGGCTGCTTCAACATTTGCAAATCAATGTGATACATCACATTAATAAAAGAAAAGATAAGAACCATATGATCCTGTCATTAGGTGCAGAAAAAGCATTTGACAAAATTCAGCATCGGTTCTTAATAAAAACCATTGAGAAAGTTGGGATAGAAGGAACACATTTAAACATTGAAAAAGCCATTTATGAAAAGCCCACAACTAATATTATCTTCAATGGGGAAAAACTGAAAGCTTTCCCCCTGAGATCAGGAACACGACAGGAATGTCCACTGTCACCACCGTTGTGTAACATAGTGTTGGACATCCTAGCATCACCAACCAGGTAACAAAATTAAATAAAAGGCATCATAATTGGTAAAGATGAAGTCAAACTTTCACTTTTTACAGACGACATGATACTCTACGTGGAAAACCTGACAGTCTCCACCAAAAGTCTGCTAGAACTGATACATGAATTCAGCAAAGTCACAGGGTACAACATCAATGTACAGAAATCGGTTGTATTTTTATACACCAATAATGAAGCAACAGAAAGACAAATAAAGAAACTTATTCCATTCACAATTGCACCAAGAAGCATAAAATACCTAGGAATAAACCTAACCAAAGATGTAAAAGATCTGTATGCTAAAAACTATAGAAAGCTTATGAAAAGAATTGAAGGAACACAAAGAAATGGAAAAACATTCCGTTCTCGTGGATTGGAAGAATAAATATTGTTAAAATGTCAATACTACCCAAAGCAATCTACACATTCAATGCAATCCCAATAAAAATTACACCAGCATTCTTCTCATAGCTAGAACAAACAATCCTAAAATTTGTATGGAACCACAAAAGACCCTGAATGGCCAAAGTAATATTGAAGAAGAAGACCAAAGCAGGAGGCATCACAATCCCAGATTTTAGCCTCTGCTACAAAGCTGTAATCACCAAGACAGTACAGTATGGGCACAAAAACAGACACATAGACCAATGGAATAGAAGAGAGAATGGTCCCAGAATGGGACCCACAAATGTATGGCCAACTAATCTTTCACAATCAGACAAGATTATCCAATGGAAAAAAAAGTCTCTTTAACAAGTGGTGCTGGAAAAACTGGACAGCAACATGCAGAAGAATGAAACTAGACCACTTTCTTACACCATTCACAAAAATAAACTCAAAATGGATGAAGGACCTGAATGTGAGACAGGAAACCATCAAAACCCTAGAGGAGAAAGCAGGAAAAAACCTCTCTGACCTCAGCCACAGCAATTTCTTACTTGACACATGTCCAAAGGTAAGGGAATTAAAAGCAAAAATGAACTATTGGGACCTCATGAAGATAAAAACTTTCTGCACTGCAAAGGAAACAATCAACAAAACTAAAAGGCAACCAATGGAATGGGAAAAGATATTTGCAAATGACATATTGGATAAAGTATCCAAAACCGATAAAGAACTCACCAAACTCCACACCCAAGAAACAAATAATCCAGTGAAGAAATGGGCAAAAGACATGAATATACACTTTTCCAAAGAAGACATCCAGATGGCCAACAGACACATGAAAGGATGCTCAAAATCACTCATCATGAGGCAAATACAAATCAAAACCATGCTGAGATACCACCTTACACCAGTCAGGGTGGCTAAAATGAACAAATCAGGAGACTATAGATGCTGGAGACTATGTGGAGAAATGGGAACCCTCTTGCACTGTTGGTGGGAATGCAAACTGGTGTAGCTGCTCTGGAAAACAGTGTGGAGGATCTTCAAAAAATAAAAAATAGAACGACCCTATTACCCAGCAATAGCGCTGCTAGGAATTTACCCAAGGAATACAGGAGTACTGATGCATAGGAGCACATGTACCCCAATGTTTATAGCAGCACTTTGAACAATAGCCAAATTATGAAAAGAGCCTTAATGTCCATCAACTGATGAATGGATAAAGAAGATGTGGTTTATATATACAATGGAATACTACTTGGTAATGAGAAAGAATGAAATCATGCCATTTGCAGCAACGTGGATGGAACTGGAGGGTATTATTGTAAGTGAAATAAGTCAATCAGAGAAAGACAGATACCGTATGTTTTCACTCATATGCGAATCCTGAGAAACTTAACAGAAGACCATGGGGGAGGGGGAGGGGGAGGGGGAAAAAGAGTTACAGAGAGGGAGGGAGGCAAACCATAAGAGACTTTTGGATAGTGAGAACAAACTGAGGGTTGATGGGGGGGTGTGGGAGAAGGGAAAGTGGGTGATGGGCATTGAAGAGGGCACTTGTTGGGATGAGCACTGGGTGTTGTGTGGAAACCAATTTGACAATAAATTATATTATAAAAAAATAAAATCATGTGCTGATGGGAAAAAATAAATATAAAAATAAAAAATATAAATAAATAAATAAATAAGAAAGTGGGTCACCTGAGTGGCTCAGTCAGTTAAGCGTCTGGCTCTTGGTTTCAGCTCATGATCTCACGATTCATGGGTTCATGTCCTGCATTGGGATGTGTGCTGACATTGTGCAGCCTGCTTGGGATTCTCTCTGCCCTCCCTCCCCCCCTCTGAAATAAAAATTTATAAATTAAAAAAAAGGTGATTCTCTAACATACAAATCTTTGTCATACAAAGATAATTTTATTTGCAGCAAATAAGGAGATCATGGGGGAATGGCTTCCAAAACCTTAACTCCCTGAAAGAGGATAAATTGGTTTCTTTTGTTTAAGGTTAAAATGAATATTTAGATGGGGAAATCTTATCGTATGTAGAGGTGGGCATAAAGTCATGAATGAGCTTTAAGGAAACATGCCTATACATACATATTATGTTATGTAAATAAGGTTGAGGCTCCTCCTTGGGCAAATGCTTTACTATTATAATGAGGTAAGGTAATGGTATGTCATTCTAGGGGTCACTTCAAGGTCCAACTGCACAGGCATGAGTATGGGGGTTTGCTCAAAAGGTCTGGGTAGTCTAGGCTGGCTGAAGGTCTTGTCAGGTCAGTCACCATCACCTCAGGGGTGGTTTTGTGTTTCATTTGCCTGAGTTCAGGGGTAGGCTGGAAAGCACTTATGGAAAAATGAAAGATAAAGTTCCATGAGTATAAGCAGGTGGGCAGTAGATGTCTGATCTTGGGGTCTAGCTGGTGACAAGAAGTTTAATACTCACTGAAACTTGCCATGAAGAAACTTTTCCAGCACATGAAGAAAGCATGCAGGAGTAGAAAACCAACACAGCAGAAGGCTAGAAAAATGGATGGATGGATGGATGGATGGAAAGTAGAAAGTATTGACAGATGAACTTAGGGAAAGGATATACAGATGGACAGAATCTTGATCAATTAGTTGATCAGCTGCATTTCACAGTCAAACCAATCCTTAGGCATTTCTTATGGAAGTCAGTCTTCTATGGTACAATTTAGATTTCCATCACTTGTGTCCAAAAGCTCTCTAAGTAATACACTGGTGATGAATAAGAATCTCTTTCTTTAATGGGGGGAAAGCACTTCTGTTTGAGAAACACTGGATTACACCATCCCTTCTAACTCTAAATATCAAAAACCCTATGGTGGTGCCTGGCTGGTACAGTAAGAAGAGCATGTGATTCTTGATCACAGGATCCTTGAGTTTGAGTAATTAAATAAATAAGTGAGCAAATCTAAAAAAAATTGTGTGTGTGTGTGTGTTTAATTATTTCACCAGCTTAAAAGTTTAGTATCTTTTTTTTTCACCTCAGCATAGGTATTCCACAGACAGTAGAAATGAGGATTCCGATTTTTTATAGTCACCACCAAGGATACGATAGCAGATAGGGATCTTTTCTCCTCCAAGTTTAGTTTTCCTAAAATTATTCAGAGAAGATAATTTTCAAAAATTTGATCTTCCTTTATGATTCAGCATCAAGGGAAAGGTTTCAGAGAGTAAAGAAGCTAACAATGGCACATAAGACATTTTTTTTATGTTTATTTATTTTCAAGAGAGAGAGTGTGCACAAGCGGGGGAGGGGCAGAGAGAGGTAGACAGAAGATCCACAGCCAGCTCTGTGCTGACAGCAGAGAGCCCGATACAGAGCTTGAATTTACAAGCCTGTGAGATCAATGACCTAAGCCAAATATGGATGCCTAATCAACTGAGACACCCAGGTGCCCAGCCCTGGACATTAAAAAGCATATCGACTCAAACTACAAATGATATGTCTATACACATATTTAAAAGCTTTTAAAAAGCTTTTTAGAAGACTTGTCAAAATAATTGTTATCAACCTCACCCTCAGTTTGCTTTACCTGCCTAAAACTTTTGGCAATAAATTAAAAATTCCTACCAGTTAGAGAAAATGAATAAGCACTTACATCATGAAAAATACGTATAATTCAAAATAAAATGAGAATAACTGTATCAGCACATAAGTTTACTGAGCTAAATATCAAATGAGTGATTCATGTGGCAAAATTTTCTTCAATCTTTATTTCTAGGTATGAATGCAGCTCACAGGCACTTTTTACTGAGAACCTAACAGATATTTCCAAGGCCACATCAATCAGCTTAAACACTGATCACCTGATCTACATCTGTCCAGCTAAACTATTTTCATAGGAAGTCCTGTGAAGTCAGTAGCTAGGCTTACTAAATTCAGAAATGAGTCATTTTTCAACCCTCAACTATCAGTCAACTCAGTGATATATTTAAGCGCCTGCAGTCATTACTTCCTAGAGAGAGGTTTTTCTTCTACAATCAGCTCTGGGAACAAAAGTCTAAGTGGGTACAATTAATTTATTATACATTTACTAATTTGTACATGCAACTAATTATTAAATTCAAAAGTGTTTTGGGTATAAACTAATACCAAACAGTTTTTTAATTTTACCTTGAAGATATTTTATTAAGATCAAACACTTTCCATTAATACCAAGCAGTTTTGCTTGGTCTTTTCAATTATGAAATGAATTTTTCCCTAGCATTATTAAAATGCACTAGGATGTTCTAATTTGTGTTTTCAAATAAAGAAGAAAGGGAGCATCTTAGTAAGACACGTTATCTGTAAACAGATAAGAAGGAAGGTGTAAACGTTACCTATACAACTGGAAAATATAGTTTGAAATATTTGAAATATTAAAATATAAAAGTAGAATTGTTATGAAAACTGGTCTGGATCACCTGGCAGAAGAACAAATCAGCACTCAGAGATCTTGGAAGGAAGGAGGTTTATTTTACACTGGTGGGCCCAGAGGAGATCATTCTCCAGAGATCTGAGCCCAGAGCATCAACAGATGGGACAATTTATAGTCTGTTACTTCTGCACCCCTCATTAGTAGTAATTTGTTGCCTGTGGCAAGCAGGGTAGGAAGGAAATCCCAGAAGGGTAGTCTTCTGACAAGGACTGGAATTCCTTTAGTGCTGTCAGCCATCTTATAACAGATTTTTCTCTAACATTCCCCCTTTTGATGCTCCTTTAAACAGACCTAGTTTGTTTTAGAGGGCATCTTCATTTTTTGTGTGCTGGTTCCTTTTCTTAGTTCCTTGACTTTGTGACTATTCCTGACTGGTTTACAAAATAACAGCATTTTTTCCAAAGAAGATGCAGGTGTCCCCTTTTTCAGCAGTGAGGAGGTCAAGTGCCCATGTGTTCGAGAGGGCAACTCCTGCCAGGGAACTTGGCTCTGTAAGAACACCAGGGAGTCTGCCATTCGTTAGGCCCACAGAACAGCCTATGTCTCCCATGCCAGTTCTTTCCCCGTGGCTATTTCTGCCCCTAGGTGGATGGGTAGTAACACCACTCATTTAGCCTAGGCCTTAAGGCTGAAGGTTATTCTAAGCATCACCTTTTATCTTGAAGAATCATTTAATCTCTTTTTTTTCTGAATCTTGAGGCATATGCATCAGTGTAAACACTTCCCCAAAATGGCATTGGCAACCTCCTCAGTGGCAGGCAAAGTAGCATAATGAGTTTACAACATATTTAAGCTTTTAACCCCCCTTCCCCCAGAGTTTTCCATTCAATGTGCCCCACACTTACAAATGGGGCCCAATTAGAGGAAATCAGTAACCAACAAAATATCCTATCCATAAGAGGAAAGTGAGTGTGAACAGGAACATCTCTCTATTTCCCCAGCTTTCTGAGGCAACCTCTGCCAACCTGATGACAAGGAGTAACACAGTCCACTTATTTTATCAGAGCAGCGATTCCTCAAGCTTCTGCCATGCACAGACCAGCCAGCTTCCAGGGTGTGGCTGGAGCAGGGGTGAAGATCGGACCTGGGTCAGTCTTCCAAGTCTGGAGCTCCTCAGGGTTAGCCCTCTTGACTCTGGAGTGGTGAACCCATGGAGTGATACCCATAAGAGGCCCTGTCCACTGTCTTTTGAGAAGGTCTTTTTTCAGTCTTTGACCTCAATCAAGTCCCCTGGTGAGAGGGGGTGTAGACGTGCGGCAGCCCCACAGCACAAAGTGCAGTCTTACATCCTTGTCACCTTGGCAGGTGATGATGGTGCCAGATGGCATGATGGGGCAAGACCTGGCTGTTCAGGAGTGGTCACTTGTTCCCCTGCAGGTTCAGGTAGTGGGGCCCCAGGGAGGTCAGGTTGATGGCCAAGAGTCTCCCTTGTCTCCTCGATAGCTGAGGCACTGACCACCCGCTTGGAGCCACGCACGGGGCTGGTGCAGTCCAGGAGGCCAGGGCCAGGGAAGAGGTGCAGGAGCTGGATCCCATGGCTGAAGAGCTCATTGGTCAGACCCAGGTAGTTGTGAAGTGCCAGAAAGGTATCCCACTATAACCTTACCATAATGATCTGCACCACCTGCATCAAGCTCTCGGGGTACTTGGTGAACATGGCAGAGAAGGCTTCCACTGGCAGTTGCAGCACGTTGGAGTCTCAGGCCACCCAGGGAAGACATAGTGCCCTGGGGGTGCTTGTGGCTGGTGATGACATCCAAGATGCTCAGGAGGCTGTTGATGCTGTCCCCAGGGACCACTTCTTTCAGCACATATTCCTTCCCATCAGGCCCTGGTAGACAGAGCTCCAGAAGCCCATCCTTCACCACATAGACACTGGCATCTGGCTGGCCTGGCTGGAAGACGTAGTCACCCTGGCTGAGCCACTGGAAGAACATGTGTCAGCAGGGCTCCAGGAAGAGCAGCTTCTCGAAGTGACCCAGCACCCAGACATTCTTGAGCATGTAGAGCATCTGGGAGGGCAGGTGGGAGTTATTCAGGTCACCCTCATCAAGTCAGCTTCAAGCACTGGGGGCGGGGACTCCTTCTGTGGCAGTGTTGGCGCCTCCTTCTAGATGCACAGGATCTTTAATACCTGGGCCATCCGGGGCTGGGGTTTTCTGCACTCATTCACAGTCTGCATACCAGCAGGAGGATGAATATGGCTGTGACCATTACCTCTACTCCATCCCCAATCATCATGTCCAGCACCTCCTTATTAGCTGCTTTCTTGGCTGCTTTGTTTGCTAGACAATTTCCTTGTACTGTAGGGTTGTCTCCATTCTGGTATCCTTTGCAGTGTAGAACTGTAACTTCTTTTGGAAGCCAGACATCCTTGAGGAGATTTCTTCCCTGCTGCGGTAAGGCCCTTTTCTTTGTAGATTGCCCTCCCTTTGTATGTGTACAGTAGCAAAGGCATACTGGGAATCTGTTGAATCGCTTGTCCTTGCAAATGGTGAGAGCTCAGATTAAGGCATGTCACTGCATACCCTGCCTTTTGAATGCCCTCTGTGATGAAACTGCTACCATCACCGCACAAGATAAGGTCTGGGTCCTGTCCAGTCTGGTCATGCAGATCTGGGCAGCTTGCAAATACTTTATTGGTCACCTCAGAACAGACATGATCTGGTTTCCCTTCCTCAGAATGTAGGAAAGTTGCTGGGTTCAGCATCTGCACTGTTTTAAGAGTCACCAGTGGATTCTCACAGAGGACCCCCTGGTATTGTGCTGAGAGTTGGAGAGGCATGAGAGTTTCTTCTCATGCACAAAGAGATTCCACACTGAAACAGCCTGTGGCCAGCCAAAATCTGCTGGCAAGGGGCCTTCAAGGGTGCCCAGTGGTACATTGACCTCATCACCTAGAATCTGAGAGCAACAAGCCCCCCATAAACCTACCATACAACTTTCTGTCAGCTTTCCTCCTCCCCCAGGATGAGCCCAGTTCTGGCTCTGCAGACATTGGCAGCAAGGGGTGAGAGTCCCTGGGCCTCTATGGCCTTCCTTTTTTTTTTTTTTTTTCTTTTTTTTACCCAGGGCTGAGAGCTGCCACCTCTTCCAGGCTGAGACACAGCAAAGTTCTCTTAAATGAACACCAAAGCATAAATCCACTCCATCATAAAGAGTTACCTTAGGGCACAGTCTCAGCCTCCTCCTTGGGGCTTCTGAAACACATATCTCTCTGACCCAAGCAGATACTGAGATACGACTTCACAGAATGAATGAATAAAACTCTCATCCCTCCATAACACTGTGTGTCTATGGGCGGAGAGGCATTCACACCATTGGTTGTAGCGGGAGATATAGGAAAATGCAGGAACAAGGGGCAGGGGACAAAGACGGAAGTGGCTGTACCACCTTTTCTGAAAGTCACTTTAAAAGGCTTTTTTATATGAGGTAGGCCAAGGGCTGATGCCTGCCCTCAGGCAGCCTTTATCTCTGGGAAGGCAGCTTTGGCCTCTGTCCAGCCAGGGGGTTCTCAATCTGGCCCTACCAAGAGATTATAGAGAGGTCTTGCTATTGCTGAGAATCTGGGAATCCAGATTTGGCAGAATCCCACAGCTCCCAGGAACTCTAGGGTAGGGAGGTGATGACCTTCTTCTTTTCTTTTTTCCCTTCCCTAGTGCTCTTTTTCCATGAAACCGATAGCCTGCATCTGACAGGAGTTGGAGGAGGGCCCTTGTGTCCTCTGTACAATTCTCTCGGGTACTGCTGGCCAAGAGGAGGCCCTCCACACACTGAAGAAGGGCCTAGAATGTGGCCTCCCTTGGAAAGCTGTTGAGGTCCTTGGCCACTGCCTCCCCAAAGAGGGCAGGCTAGTTTTAATTCCCTGTGGGTGGCGCATCTAAGTCAGTTGCATCTGACGCCCTGTGTCTGGTTTGGTCCATTTGAAGACAAACAAGGTTTGGCTCGGGGGGGCCAAGCAGAGGCAGAAGAAGGCATCCTTTCAGTCTAGGCAGGTAAACCAGTTGGCAGAGCATGGGATTGGGCTGAGGGCAAACGGGTTTAGGACCACCAAGTGCAAGACTTGAACTGGTCAGTACCCTCCTACCGGCTTCCTGACTGGCAAAAACAGGGTTTTTCAGGGTGATTGGCATTCAACCAGAGTGCCTGATTTCTTGGCTACAATGTCGGGGGTCTGTTTGTAGTGAAGTCTGGCGGGGGGGGGGGGTGCAGTATGTCCTCGGCCCATACAGTGGGGAAGGCAGTCCTGAATTTGGATGGGCCACTGGGTTGGGCTTGGGTGCAGAATAGCCTCCATTCTTCCTGTCTTGGTGTAGTTATTGCCATTATAAGGGGGGCTGATTTTTCTTGTCTTGGATCCAATCAGAGACTGGTGCATTCCATTGGTTCAAAGGTTATTTGGGCCCCAACTTTGAGAATATATCCCAGCCAAGGAGAGGGATAGGACACTCAGGTAGATAGAGGAACTCATGCCATACCATGTGGCCCCCAAGTTCACATTGATGGGTTTGGCAGAGGGGCTGTTGCATTGCCTGTTTCCCTGTGGCCCCGAGGATGGTGGCAGTCCTGTCACTAAAGGGGGCAATGGGGAAGGTGACCACAGAATGTTCAGCCCCCATGTTGACCATAAAAGTCATAGTTTGGCCCCTAACTTTTATTTTAAACGTGGGCTCATTGGGGCCAAGAAGAAGTGAGCTAGGTCCCCCTCAGTCTGAATCTATTCCTGCTTCAATGTCCTTTCTCCTTGCAGCAGCCACATTCTTCTTTTGCTAAGGAGGTTCCCCCCCCCCCCCGTTTTGGGGGCTGGACCTTCTTCATCCTTTTGTTGTGGCCCTCTTTTGCCTAGGGGTCAAGACGGGTGTAAGCCTCACATAGTCTCATAATAATCCCCGGGGGATTCCCCTTGGGCTGGGCATATTCATAGGCTTCTTCCCCCCTGCTCAAATCCCCCTAGAGGAGAGCCTCTTGGTACTGGTGGCTATGGACCAGCATCTGGAGAACACCTGTGCCTGGCTGAGGTTGAAATATGGCCACTGGTTCCAGAGGAGAGAGAATCTGCCAACCCTGGAGTTGGTGGGGAGACCAAAGGTGGCAGAGCATCAGGAACTGGGAGGTTCATATGGTGGGAGCAAGACTGGTTCTTCCTCCAGTACACCGGCGAGAATTTGTGGAGGTTGGGACTTATACAGGAACTGATCAGGGTAACCTGGGTCTTTGGTAACAACATCCCAGTTGCAGCGGATGGTTGGGACATCCAAGGTTCCCTTTGAGAGCCCTCCTACACCAAAAGTGGGCCATTCTAACTCACATAGGGTCCTTAACTTGCTGGGGGTTATCTTAATTCCATAGTCTCCCCCCAGAAAATCCTTCTTTGCTTTGTCCTGACCCCATAATATTCCCATGAGGCGGAGTTGCAAAGACAGAAGGATAGGGGTGCCCCCTTAATGAGGAGACCAGTCAGATGCCTGTCTGGCTGTGTCCTGAAGAATGCCACTCACCACAGAATTGCAGACGGGCCCACTCAGACTCCATGAGCTTTTGGGGACCCTAAGGGTGCCCGTCCATGGAGCCACAGAGTCGAACTCAGCAGGCAAGCCAGACAGAGTCGCACATTCACACTCACATACACACCAGAGGTTATGACATTCCCTCCCACAGAATGTCTACAGATGAGACCATTGAGGTCTCCAGGGAGTGATCAGGCCCCCTTCCATCTCTATGGGTGGGCCAGACAGAATTGGAGCCCCAAAACTGAGAGACCTCTGAAGTCTCCAGGGAGTGATTAGGTCTCCCTTCCACCACTATGGGTAGGCTGATGGGGCACTGTAACAGATTTCCTGTCAGCGAGACCACTGAGGTCTCCGGGGAGTGATCAGGTCCTCCTTCCACCACTCTGGGTGGGCAGGACAGGACAGAATTGGGTCCCAGGCCTTACTGATATTTGCCATCGAGTCTAGATCCTCTATTGCCAAGTCTCCTCAAGTCCAGTGGGAATGGCAGAGCAGGGCCAGCCCTAAGGGACCAAGCAGGAGACTGCCAAAATTCAGGCAGGGCACGCCTTCTCCATTACGATTCCTTGTTCCATCATGCCTCGCCGTTTTCCCAAACCGGTGGCAACAATGGGCTGGCCCAGTTGGGTTTCCTGGTCAGGGAACCAAATGTTATGGAAACTGGTCTGGATCACCAAGCAGAAGAAGGAGATCTTGGAAGGAAGAAGGTTTATTTTACACTGGTGGGCCCAGAGGAGATCATTCTCCAGAGATCTGAGCCCAGAGCATCAACAGATGGGACAATTTATAGTCTGTTACATCTGCACCTCTCAGTAGTAATTTGGTGCCTGTGGCAAGCAGGGTAGGAAGGAAATCCCGGAAGGGTAGTCTTCTGACAAGAACTGGAATTCCCTTATCAGTCCTGTCAGCCATCTTATAAAAGATTTTTCCCTAACAGAATTACTTAAAAAGAAATTTTGTTGCACAACATATCCAAAATGCTAAATTCTGCTCATCTTAAGGTGCTAAAAACACAATTATGAAAATATTGGTGATTTCCACAGATTTAGAAAAAAGCTATGGAATAATACTATTAGCCTACTTAAATTTGTGTTAACTAAGCAAGTATATTTATTTCAAGATATCCATGCATACCTAATTGCCAGTGCATTATTTCTATGCATTTTGAGGAATCAGGACCTTGCATTGCAGGTCTGAATGCAAATGGACTGATTTTTAAACCTGAAGAACACTAGGGATAGAAGGGTAGTGAAAAATGTCATTTCAGGGGCTCCTAGAGATTCTTCTAGAACAGAAGAATGCAATCCACATGAGTACTCTAAGGGTAATAAAAGGCAGCTTACCAAAAAAAATGGGCAGCCTAGACCTGGCTATATGAGCCCTGGTTATCAACAATACAAGGATACATTACTGCAGCAGAATTACCATTAAACAATATTTTGAATAATATTAGGTCAGAGTGAGTCAATAACCAAAGAGTTTTAGTATCTTCAATACCAGTGACAGCTTAACAAAATATGCTTAAGAATCATTTTTCTGAAAATTATGAAAATATATTCCTATATAATTATAGAAACAATAATTTTAATAGTGGATAACAATATTTTATATCCATAAACTGATTTTAATATAAATTTATTGCAAATAAAAACATTACAGTTTTTACAGATGAGGAAAAAAATTACAAAAGAAAGGAAGAAAGAATCCCAAACAGAGGACAGAGAGGCTAATTCAGTACAGCTTTGCAGTGAACTTGTCCTCACCCAGGATGCCTGGGTGGCTCAGTCAGCGTCCAATTCTTGATTTTGGCTCTGGTCATGATCCCAGTGTTGTGAGATAGAGCCCCTTGTCAGGCTCTGCACTGTGGAGCTTACTTGGGACTTTTTCTCTGTGTTTCTCTCCCCCCTCACTCTCTCTTTCACTAAAATTAAAAAAAAAATGTCCTCACTTAATGTCTCCAATTTCCAGTATATGCCAAATATCTCAAGTGTTTGCCTAATGCAAAACAAAGCATAGAAAGTCAATTATGCTACCCCTACAACACTCAGTGATCTAAAACCTCATCTACAACAACAGAGCTGGTTAAAGGTAACATTAATATGCTGTCAAGAGTAACAACTTCTGTTAAGGTGTTATCAGCATGCAGAAGATTTCATTTGCCCAGGCATGAGCAATAGCCCTAAATTACCACTGTATCTCAGGGTTGTAGGACTACAATTGGCTGCAACAGTAACTGTAGGAATTTTCCATATGCTGTAGTTTACTAGTTGCAAATTAATTTCTATGCCCATAGATTATGTTATAAATGGTTCTGTGGACACTCTCAAATTTACAGAAACAGGTTGTGGTTCCTAAAAAGCATCTATGCTCCAATATATAACTTTTAATAAGATGCTTAGCTCAGCATTTCAAGGCAATTCTAGGAAACAATGCAATTTAGCAGAACTGCTTTCAAAGTCAATGAAAATTCACAGGTATTTAAACAAGAATTTAGAAATGCAGGAACCTTAAATGACTAGCACTATTGAATGCAGACTATTCTGTCTGGGGAGAAGAGCTAGGCATACATGTATGACAAATTACAACCATTAAATCAAATAATGTAGAGGTAATTCTATCAATAAGCCATCAACAAACACATATTGCCAATCTGATTCCAAATTTATTTTTATTATTTATTTTTTTAAGTTTTTAAAAAAGTTTATTTATTTTGAGAGAGACAGAAAGCATGAGTGCAGAAGGGGCAAGAGAGAGGGAGAGAGAGAGAATCCTATGCAGGCTCTGCACTGTCTGCTCAGAGCCTGAGGCAGGGCTCAACCCCATGAACCATGAGGTCATGACCTGAGCCAAAATCAAGAGTAGACGCTTAACTGAGCCACCCAGGTGCCCCACAAAATTTATTTTCAATATTAAGACATGTCAAATGCTTCCACAGAACTATCCTTTTTAATAGGTTTCCTGAAATACATATAGTATTCATTTAGCTCTAACAAAATGTAACAGAAGAGAAAAAGTGAAATAACATGAGTTTCTAGACTTGTAGTTAAACAAAAAACCCTACCTAAGCTATAAAGTTAAAATGTCAGGAGTGCCTGGTGGCTCATCTGGTTGAGCGTCCAGCTCTTGATTTTGGCTCAGGTCATGATCTCACCATTGGTGGGTTCCAGCGTGAGTTGGTTCTGTGCTGACAGCAGGGAGCCTTCTCTCTCTCTCCCTTCTCTCTGCCCCTGCACTTCTCTCTCCCTCTCTCTCTCTCTTTCTCAAAATAACTAAACTTAAAAAAAATGTCTACAATAAGTTTACCACACTATGTGGGTCCCACTGGGTTTAGCATTTTTATACTCAAGTAAGGTGCAATCTCTCGATCTTAAGTCTCTATTCAATATCATCAAACATAAAGGAACGTATGACTACACACAAACTCTAAGATTATACTCTTTACACTGACACCGTTTGTCACTTTATTAACTCCTAAAACTGAGGGTCTGTACCATGCTTAAGTAATTCCTTTTCCAAGTTATACTCAAATTCTTAAAGATATATATGCACACGCATATAAAATCATAGAAAGTGTCAGTCTATTGTCAACACCAACTATAACATAAAAACCCTCACTGAAGAAAAGTGTCAGATGATAGAGTCTCAGATGAAATAAATTTTACACTGAGCAGTGTGAGAAGTAAGTGAGGTGATTGATTTTCAGAAATACCAAATAAAAAGTGTGCTGTCTAATTAACAATAGGTTTACAACCTACTGGAAATATATACAAACCCTTCTCCCCACACACAATGGAGTCCCAAACCCTTAGACACTTCACTTCCTGGTTCTTCCCTTCTCCATTTCATGGGCTTATTTTTTGTAGGCTTTGCAATGAGAATGTGCCAAAAACTGAAGTCTCTGTGTCACCTCAAGGAATGTATCTTTGTTCCAATAAGACTACTTTTTTGGCCTTACATGGGCATAGGAGACTTCTGGGTAAGGCTGTAACCTCTGTAGTACTCAGCCAATGAGGAATCAGGGGAGGGACTTCCTGTCAGGAGATGAATTGCCTGCTGTAACAGCCTCGAGTGTTACAACCCAGCAACCTGGGTTTATTTGCAGGAGGCCTATTTAGATAATAAGAGGCCCTTAGGCCTGGGTCCTGATTTAGAGCCATGAAGCTTGGACCTTCTGGTACCTCTCCATTTGCCCTGTTTTCCACAGAAGAGACCTAACTGACAGATCCTATTGAGTTCAGGGAGTGTTACAGAATATCAGTCCTTTCTCAAATTTTGCAATACAGATTGTTTCCAATAAGTTAAAAGGCATTGCAAAGGAGAGTCCTTGGGAACTGAAGAGAGAAGGTCCACTACAAAGAAAATCCACCTCTCCCTGACGCACTGGTGGTGTCCCATGTGCAGGAAATCTCAGAAGTTTCTGGTGTCAAAGCCACATAACACATCCCTGGAATGAAATTGCTATGATCACTGCCTGCTGTAAAGGCCCCATTGGAGGGAGGCTGGCCCTTCCCAACACTGCTTCCCCATTGCATTCTTGACCAAAATGGGTACCAACATATGGACCAAGTTTGCCATGCTGAGAAGGTCATGTTTTGCCTTGGCTTGCCTTGCTGAGAAGCTCCTGAAGAACCTGCCATTTTTAACCCATGAAAACATTGGAAAAGTTTTACAAGGGGAAATTACCCAATTCTGTAGTTTAAGTAGTTAGTAGGGAAAACAGTGAAGATAGATATCCTTAATTATCTAAGTAACATTCCAATGCATTTAGTTCTTATGGCCAATTTACTAGGAAACGGGTCCCCATTCAGGTTTTAATCCAATCAGGTACTGGTTTTGACTGGCTCAGAGTGAAGGTCTCACAGCCAGAAGTGGCTAGACCAGGGATATGGAGGGGATCACATTAGACCAATGAGGAGGAAACTTCACACGGAGTGCTAAGATTGGCAGCCATCCTGGTAACTTAGGTGGCTGTCCCGTGCCCAAGACAGACAACGTTGTATAAGGACAGAAACGAAGAGAAAGCATCAAGTTTCTGGGTCTTATTACCATTCCATCCAGGGTACTAACTTCCAGCCAAAAAGCAGTAGAGTAGCCACAGGCTAGAGGATTGCAGCCTGAGTGAAACAAGGTGATATCGAAAAAAACCACCAGACACCGAATAGAAGCGAGGCAAGATTTTATTCACAGCCGGGCCAAACCTGATCTCCTGATGTTAAGGAGAAAAGTGCAGTGAATGGCCCTGAACAAAGGCAGCAGCAGGCTTATATGGATTTTAGCAAGTCAGAATGCATCATTATTTGGTTAACCAATTACAATCGACAGCATTTCATAGTAGCCAATTATATTGTGACATCAAGATGTTAGTTTTGGCGGGAACCTATAAATTTTGAAGGTCTTTGTCCTAAGAGCGTTTAAAATGACCAATCATAGTTAGACACCTGAGATGCTGTAGGGCAGTGAGTATGTGACTTTTTACATGTTGGTCTTGCCTAGGCCAGATCTTGGTAGAGGGGGTGGGGGAGCGTTTTGCATCCTAAGTTATCTGTTTAGTAAGCAGGTGAGGTCACAGAAGTGAGATAGGGCGGTTAGTAATTACTGATAACCCTAATAGGGAACTACATAAGCCTTTTATCTCAACTATTCATGAAAGGTGAGTTTAAGGTGAATTTATATACAATAAGCTTTCTGATATCTTATAAGTTGACCTATTACACTGAGCAATCGACAAGAAAGTGTTCCAGTGGGACAATACTTGTTGAAAAGCCACTGAAATGAAAGTGAGAAGGAAAGCTGGTAAAAAAGCAGATAAAGGGGGCAGCCAGATGTGCGAGGCCAGATACTCCTCTTGCATGCTTTTGGCTTCTGCAATCTTGCTTGTCTCTTGTATCAGCCTGCAGACTGGAACCAGAAACTTGACTGTACTAGCCCCACCCATCCCGGAAGCACATATGTATAAAAGAAGGGTAAAACCTGAGCCAGATGCTCCACCTTTGGAGGTGACTCTGCTGGGCCAACACCTGTGCAAAATAAAGTTTTTTCTGATTCTCCAGTGCATGTTGCTTGTCCCTTCCTGGACGTGGAGTATTTGCTATAACATTTTGGTGTGTTGTCCAGGAAGCCAACAGCTGCACTGGCCCCTTGTGCCTCCATTGTTGAGAACCAGTGGGGGTTCTCATTTTGACTCCCATGATGGGAAGGAAAGTGCACCACCAGTGGTTTCACTGAACCCTGACCCTCTCTGGGCCTGATAATAGTCAGCTGCCACCATGTTCTAATGGACCCTGGGGAGAATCAGAAAATTCTGCCAGGATGGGACATCAGATCAGGTGAGTGTTCCAGGGACTCAGGACAGAGTTCAGGCCTGACCTAGAGGTGGAAGGGGAGCTTGATCACATCCTGGGTGACATAGTCACTCATAGGACAGGTAAGTCCTGGGTAGAAGTCTGGAATCTGTCTGAATGTGAGAGTGCCGGTGCTCCAAGGTTTTGTCTGTGGAGCCTGAGTGGATCCTATCCTGCCATTCCTTGACCACCTCATATGGCTCAAGGCAGAATCAGGTGTGTAGAGGCCTGATCCAAGTCAGGGGTTTATACTGACCTGCCAATGCTAAGCAGAATATTAGTCCCTGCAAGGGGAGTAACCAGTGGATGAAGTGACCTCTACCCTCCTGTTTGTCCTGGGACACCGTACATTGGGATGGATCCATCTAGGATGCCAGGATGGGGGAAATTCCTCAAAAACAACTGTTTTGGGGTGTATGATTAAGAATTTTTAAAAGGGATTTTCAGCTGACTACGCAGTCAAATTGACCCCTGGGAAATTACACACCCTCTGTGAATTAGAATGGCCCACATTTGGTATAGGTTGGCCCCCTGAGGGCACCTTAGATGTCCCCACAGTCTGATCTGTTTATAGTTAGTGGAGACTCTGGTCAATTCCCATACATTGATCAATGGCTGGAAATAGCCCAAGTCAAGCCTCCTTGGGTCTGGTTCTGCATTAATAGTAAGGGACAATGTAGGGTCTTAGTGGCACAGGCCGAGAAGAAGACCTCACAGCAGAAAAAACCGTCCCCCATCCTCCAAGACAATTCAGAAGAAGTCATTCCATTTCTGCCACCATATGTCCCTGGTGCCCCATCAATCAAGGGAGGGGAACCTTGCCTGCCTGACAGTCCACCCCTGTGGGTCTCACCTCCACCAGCAGCCAGTCTGCCCCAATCAGGGACACCTGAACTGGTAGGAAGATGGCTTAGGTCCATGGCTCAAGGTCCAAGGCCCCCAGTGACAATGAAGATGCCAACACAGGAGACTAGGGGTCCCCAGAGAATAGGCCCCAACGGGACCCTACAAGAGGGGGATCAGTTTTCTATCAACTGTTCTCCAGTACTGACCTCCTCAACTGGAAACATCGCAGGCCACCCTACACTGAGAAGCCATGGGCAATGGTAGATCTCCTAGAATCCATAATCCAGGCTCACCGCCTTGCTTGGGTTGACTGTAAGCAGATTCTCCTTACCCTTTTCATACGGAAGAGCACCAATGAATTATCACCAAAGCCAGAAAATGGTTCTGGACTCAGGCACCAGATGGACAACTAGATGTTGAGGCTTGGGCACAAGAGACTATGCTTGAAGAAAAGCCCCACTGGGATCCCAACACTGAAGCGAGAAGGGCCAGATTAGAAAGATACCAACTCACCTTCCTCCAAGGGGTAAAAACAGGGGCCAAAAAGCCCACCATCGTGGTAAATGTATCTGAGGTCCTACAAAGGCCAGAAGAGAGTCCAGCTGACTTCTATGAAAGATTATGTGAAGCCTTCAGAGTTTACACTCCATTCGACCCAGAAGCCCCCCAAAACAAAGGCATGGTCAATGATGCCTTTGTGGGATAGGCCCAAGGTGACATTAGACAGAAGGTCCAAAAATTGGAAGGATTCACTGGAAAGAATGCCACCGAACTATTGGAAATCTCCAAGGTTTTTGTAAATCAGATCGAGCTTCCAGAAAGGAGGCAGACCAAAGAATGAAACAAAAGGTAGCTCTCCAGGCCATGGCCTTGGGGCGACCACTCCCTCTGGAAGGACCCCTACGGAAACAATGAAGGATTCAGGAACAAAGAAGGGCACCACTGGGATGGGATCAATGTGCCTACTGCAAAGAATTTGAACACTGGAAAAATGAATGCCCCAACTGCCAAAAAGGAAAACCAAAAACCTCCGCTCCACCCAGCCACTACCAACCAGAACCATTTGAAGCTGACCTGATTGGACTGGCAGGAGTGGGCTCTGATTAGAAAAGACCAGACTCTATCCAAATAGGCCCCCATGAACCCATGGTCAAAATGAAGGTAGGGAGCCAGATAATCGACTTCATGGTTGACACTGGGGCTGAACACTCTGTGGTGACACACAAGTGGCACCTCTGTCGGGTTGAGAAGTTACCATTGTAGGAGCCACTGGTATGCAAACCCAAAGGCCATTTTGTGATCCCTGACAATGCCAGCTGAGGGAAGGTCACCAATTAGTTCATAAATTCCTGTATCTACCCGACTTCCCAGTCTCACTATTAGGTTGGGACCTATTATCCAAGTTGGGTGCAGAAATGGCCTTCACCTCAGATGGACAGATGCAATTGTGCCTAAACATGAAAGCCCAACCCATGATTTTGTCCCTGATGATTCTACAGGAAGAGGAATGGAGATTATATACTTCCCCTCCCTGAGCTAGGAGCTGAATTCCCTTCAGTTTGGGCAGAAGGAAACCCTACCGGCCTGGCAAAAAACCACCCCCCAATATTAATTGACCTGAACCCTGGGGCCCAACCTATCAAAATACACGAATATATGGTACTATGGGAGGCATGCCCGGGGATCCAGACACACTTGGACAGGCTACTCAAATGGGGACTTCTAAAACAATGCCAGTCCCCATGGAATACTCTCTTGATGCCCATGCAAAAACCTGGGACAAACAATTACCACCCTGTACAGGACCTGAGAGCCATTAATGAAGCAGTTGTCATGCTGCATTCAGCGTTGCCTAAATCATAGACTCTACTAGGACTCATACCCTCTGAAGCAAGATGGTTCACATGTCTAGATTTAAAGGATGCCTCCTTCTGTCTCCAGCTAGCATCTAATAGTCAACCCCTATTTGCCTTTGAATGGGAAAACCCTACCATGGGGGCAAAGGAACAATTCACTTGGACTAGACTGCTGCAAAGATTCAAAAATTCACCAACCTTATTCAATGGGGCGATGGCATCTGACTTAGCCAGGTTTCTGGGACAGGGCCTAAGATGTGTCCTCCTCCAATATGTGGACAATCTCCTGCTAACCAGTCCCATGCAGACCCAGTGCTGGGAGAGAGGGAAAGAGAGTCCTACTCAGGCTACTAGCAGAGGTGGGATACTGGGTGTCAAAGAAAAAGGCACAGATTTGCCAAAAGGAAGTTAAATATCAGGGTTTCAAAATTACCCAAGGCAAACGGATGCTGGGAGCCAAAAGGAAATGGCAGTCTGTGACATTCTGGTTCCCACTACCTGCTGGCAGGTCCGAGAGTTCCTGGGAGCAACAGGGTTCTGTCAGATATGAATGCCAGGGCTCTCGGAGTTGGCCATACCTCTATATGAGGCACTAAAGGGGGAAGAAATGGCACCCCTTTTCTGGGGTCCTACTCAAGAAAAGGAAACGCATTTGAAACCATAAAAACAAAACTCACAGAGGCACCAGCCTTGGGACTTCCAGATGTATCATGAGATTTCAACCTGTTCATACATGAATAGAATGGGGTGGACCCAGGAATTTGGACCTTGGCAAAGACCAGTGTCATACCTTTCAAAGCAGATTGACTCAGTTGAATCAGGATGGCCACCCTGTTTGAGGGTCTTGGCAGCCACCCCACTTTTAATCAAAGAAGACAAACTTACATTGGAGCAAAACCTAAGCATTAAGTTTCCCCTTTCTGTTATTACCTTGATGGATTCCAGAGGGCAATACCGTTTAAGTCAGGCTCGGATGACACAATATCAGAGACTCCTATGTGAGAACCCACAAATAAGATTAGAAGCCTTAAAAACTCTAAACCCTGCCACTTTTTTGCCTGCAGCAGTGGGCATGATTGTCTAAGGTATTTGATCAAGTCTATTCTAGCCAACCTGACCTATCAGACAGGCCCTTACAAAATCCTGACCTCATCCTGTACACCAACAGCTGCAGCTTCATGAAGGCAAAAGATACTCCGGTTATGCAGTAGTCTCTGATTTTGAGGTCATAGAAGCAAAGGCCCTTCCACCAGGATGGTCAGCCCCAAAAGAAGAACTGTGGGCTCTAATAAGAGCACTAGAACTCAGTAAAGACAAATGGGCCAACATATACACTGAATTGCGCTATGCCTTTGCCACTCTACATGTACATGGGACTTTATACAAGGAGAGAGGACTTTTGATTGCAGGAGAAAAAGAAATAAAAAATCAGGAAGAAACCCCAAAACTATTAAGGGCAGTCTGGAAACTGAAGGAGGGAGCAGTCATCCACTGAAAGAGACACCAAAGAGGAAAGGACTCAGTATCAGAAGGTAATTGACAAGCCAATGACACAGCTAAACAAGCAACAGGAAAACAAACAACACCCTCAAAAATCACGCTAGCCCTGGAACTGCCAACTTCCCCAAAGTACACAAACTAAGAAACAAAATGGGCACAACAGGAAAAAGGAGGCCAAAGGAAGGATGGTGGGTACTTCCAGACCAAAGAGTCTATGTACTAGAGAAGCTAGCCCACCAGGTGGTTCTCCAACAGCATGAGCTCACTCACCTAGGAAAAACAACCCTTGAAGGCTTATTGAGCCGTTACTATGTAATTGCTCGACTCCCATCCCTCTGTGCCTCAGTCTCTCAACTCTGCCTCCTCTATGTTCAAAACAACACCAAATAATGCCAAACTGGGTCCATGGGAATCCAAAGCTATGGTCAGGCATTCTTTGAAGATTTGGAGGTAGATTTTACTAAAATAAGACCCAGTGGAGGATACAAATTTCTTCTGGTATTCATCTGCACATTTTCAGGCTAAGTTGAAGCCTATCCCACATGCACCAAAAAGGCAGGAGAAGTAACCAAGGCCTTGCTAAAGGATATCATTCCCAGACATGGGATGCCTTTAACCATAGGCTCAGACAATGAGCCAGCTTTTGTGGCTGAGGTGGTGCAACAAATAACCAAAACCCTAGGTATCCAATGGAACTTACACATGGCCTACTGGTCCCAGAATTCAGGAAAAGTGGAATGTATGAACCAAACCCTTAAATCAGCCATGGCAAAACTATGTCAGGAAACTAACTTGCCCTGGCCAGATATACTACCCCTAGCTCTTTTCCAAATATGCTGTACATAATAGGATAATGGGTAAAAATAGGATTCCCTTCATTTGAGATCTTATATGGAAGGTAGGATCCTTCAGTTATCCTACCTCCAGTAGTCAAATTCAAGGGGGACCTGACAGAGCTAGAGAATTTATACATACAAAAACAACTACAAGGATTAGGAAAAACTGTATTTGAAATACATAGGTGGATGAAGGACAGGACACCCATTTCCCTAGGAGAACCTGGGTATCACGTTTTTATTAAAGATTGGAAAAGGGAACCACTCAAACCTACCTGGAAGGGACCCTATTTAGTTGTGTTAACCACACCTACAGCCCTCAGTGTTGCAGCACTAACCGCCTGGATCCAACATTCTCGAATAAAGGTAGCCTACCTGCCACCTGACAACCACTTGGAATAGAAAGTGACTGCTAACCAGAATAATCCTTTACAGATCACCCTTAAGAAGATGGCAGATGCTAAGTGGCCTACATCCAGCACCTGAGAACTCTCTGTAACCAGAACCTCGAGGAAATCACCAAGCAACTTGAACTATAACAAATCATTCTCTCTCAAATTTCACTGTCACCCCCTACCTATTTATCTTTCCATACTCATTTTTATACTCTTTGCCGTGGGACTAACCCAAGTTATTCCTGCAGACTGGTGCCTGTCACAAACTCTTGTTAGCCTTCCTCTACTTATGAGTGTCAGGATGCCTAATTGTCTTTAGATGTATATGATCTGAGATATGATTGCTGTCCCTGACTTGGAATAAGAAACTGTCAGGAATCTACCCTAACAAAATGAAATTTCTCCTACTGTTAATGCTGAGTTCTCTCATAAGAAGTGATGCCCCTCCTCAATGTAATGATGAATGTTTCAGGACCTATCACACAAGCTCCTCCCTTTCCCATGCACTGAATTGCCTAAAGCATCTCCTAGGACAGAGGACCACACACAAGGTCTTCACCACATATACATATCAACATGCAAAATGTTATCAATCTGCCTTGCTCTATTTCCATGACAGAAAAACCTGTTGGCAAGGAAGAATTAAAGCAAAATACCTTTGGCAGGGAACATCATGTCATGGATATCCAGACAAATGGGATTGCTGGACACAACAAACCCACTTTGGATTGTCTGATGGAGGAGGAGTCTAAGACCAGGCCTATAAGGAGGCAACCCAACAAGAGGCACAAAACTCTATGAAGCAGACTTCTGGAAGTCTGCCCAGGAGGCCCAAACTTCCAGAAATCAGGCTTAGTGGGCCTTATGATTTAAACTCCTGTTTATACCATATTCTAAATTCAACCCATCTCCTCTTCAACTTCTCTAACCCTAAGTTAGCCAAGGACTGTTGGCTTTGTCTCTCTCTAAACCCCTTGCATTATGAGGTTACCCCAGTCCCAGATGATATAACCAATATGGCTATCCCCCACAACATGTCAACAGATAACATAACTGTCACAATAGGGTCCATGGTTACTGATACAAAACTAATAGGGCAGTCTCCTTGTGTTTTAAGGACTAACGGGGAACAACCCCTGTAGGTAACTTAACTAACAACCAATGCAACCAAACTGAGATATACAATCAAACAGGTAAAAAACCAAGAGTCACCCTGATGTCTTCCCCCGTGGGAATATTCTTTGTGGAACTAATGTTTATTTGTGCTTGCCTGCTAAATGGATGGGAATTTTCACCTTTGCACTCCTAACCACCCCCCCAAATAAATATTCTCCCCAACAACCAATCTCTTATATTTCCCTTGGCTGCACATACCCAGTCTAAACGAGCTATCCAAGCTATACCTCTACTAATTGGGTTTGGAATCACTGCCGGAGTAAGTACTGGAGTTGGGGGAGTAACCTCATCTATTTCATTTTACCAAAAACTATCCCAAGATCTGACAGATGACATAGAACAAGTTACAAACTCCCTGGTAACCTTACAAGAGCAGGTGGACTCGTTAGCAGCAGTAGTATTACAAAATAGAAGAGAGAGCTGTTAACTGCTGAGGAGGGGGGAATATATCTCTTCCTAAATGAGGAACACTGCTTCTGTGTTAACCAGTCAGGAGTAGTTAGAGATATGGCCCAACAACTAAAGGAATGGATCATCAAGCAGAGGCAAGAATTAGCAGACCCATGGAAATCTCGGAGCAACATATAGAATTGGGCATCCTGGCTCCACCCTCTAGCTGTTCCTCTCCTAATGCTTGTCATAGCCCTCCTGTTTGATCCTTGTATTCTTAATATGCTAACCAGGATTGTTCCCTCTTGCCTAGAAGCTATCAAACTCCAGATGATGCTTCAGTTGGACCATTCTAGCTGTCACTACTCTCCTTTGGATGGCAAAGAACCCTAGCTGTCACATTCCTCCCTTTGATGTCCCTGTCCAGCAGGAAGAAGCCAAAACAGTCTTTGCTCCTCCTCCTGTGGTAGCAAAGGATTCCCTGCCCCCACAAACTGATTTTCTCTAAGTCTGCTACAGCATCTTGAGAATCAAGAAGGGGGAATGAGAAGGAAAGCTGTAGAAAAGCAGATAAAAAGGGGCAGCCAGATGTCCAAGGCCAGATACTCCTCTTGGATGCTTTTGGCTTCTGGGAATATCAGCCTTTAACCAGGAACCAGAAGCCTAACTATACTAGCCCTACCCATCCCGGAAGCACATATGTATAAAAGAAGGGTAAAACCTGAGCTGGATGCTCCACCTTTGGAGGTGACACTGCTGGGCCAACACCAGTGCAAAATAAACAGTCTTTACTGATTCCCAGAGTGCATGTCACTTGTCCTTTCCTGGAAAATGAAGTATTGCTGTAACAAAAGAAAAGCAAGATGAGAGGTGTTATGGAACCAGGCTGGCACGCTGGCGGAAAAACCAAGCAGCACTCAGATCTTGGTGGATCAGAGATTTATTTAATGCCAACGGGCTCAGAGGAGACCACTTCTCCAAAGATCTGAGCCCTGAATGCCAGCAGGAAGGGTAATTTATAGTTGTAAGCCTCCATATTTGGGGGGGGGGGGTTCACATGCACAGCAAAGAAAGAACTTGGAGGAGGGGTCTCTAAGCTAGAGACCAGAGCTTGTTTTAGCCCCATCGGCCATCTTTGGCATACTTTATTCACTTCTCCAACACCATCAGTGAGTCTTAGTTCTGTATGGTGCAGATGGCAGGTTGGGGATCACTGGGAAGGCCTGTTACTCGAGGTGAAAACTTCACCAGGGATTAGGGGCTGAGGTGTTTCAAACTGTTGTAATCTCTAGAAAACTCAGACAAAATGTGTAACAATACCTCCTATAACTTTAAAGTACTTAAACATATGTTTTGAACTGGCCCCACCCTGGCTACTTCTTTCTCAGCTCCATTTTATTCTATCTGGATTATTTTATATTTTAACTTACTGGTATAATTGCAGAAAGTGATGTGATGTGATGTGATGTGATGTGATGTGGGCTGGGAGTGAACAGTCAAGAAAGAATTATTGAGACATTTTCAGTGCAAAAAGAACTGCTTTTGTGCTTATGAGAAGTGACTAATTATATACTTTCTAGTTAGTGGGGGCTAAGGATAGCAGAAGTCTCTAAGGAATTTGGAAGTAAGGCTTTCAGGACCATGAGGCCTACCCACTACTAAGATAAGGCTATTTACTACTGCCTAGTAAAACATCAGTCTTGAGACCCTTCAGATGCTCTGGATATATATGCAGATCTATCTGGGGGAGTGTTCAAAGCTATCAGGGAAAGTGACACTAACAAGAGCAAAGCTATAGTGTAAAGCAATAAAAGAAGCCCTCATGTACACTTTCTCTCCACGTCAGTCCGACTTTCTGTCACCTTGTGTGATTCATACTACACTTTGGATGCTGAGAATGGCAGGAAAATTGCCACTTTGCTCCTGAGCTCTTGCTGCCAGGTATTAGAGCCATACCCACAGTTGGATAAAGACTTCCCTTGCTTGCCAAGTCATTTCACTTGGGCAGCCTGCCTGTGCACAGTTCCACTGGTGAAGAGATTTCAGTAGTGCTTATCCTGGTACCCCATATGCACCTTTGTCCTTATTGGATCAGGACCCTGTCCAGTATTCAGGATTTACAGGTCCAGACCCAGGATGTCTATCAAGATCCAGAGAGAACTAGCTCCTTGATTCTGTGAGTTGAGACCACAGGAATGTGCTCCATTGCTTTGGAGTATGATGGAGCCTTTGGTTCTGAGTCTACCCCACAAGTCCGTTTCTATGGTCATGTGTGGGTATACTCCCTAATCTCGGTCTAAACCCAAGGAGTCTGTCTTTTGCTCTGGAGCAGCCAATGCCTGTTCATTGCTTCCCATGTACTTCCTGCCCTCAGACCTCTTGTATTGTTTGGCCTGTGTGTACAGGGAATGCCCTAACCTGGCAGGTCTTCTCAGAGATAGTTTTTCATAAAAGTACAGCCTAATGGGGAGAGGAAAAGGGCATTTTGTTACCAAACCCTGAAGTCAGATTCAGGCATGTACAGTAAGCCAAACTCTGAGTCACCAGGTTTGAAAGAGAGAAATCTTTATTATCAGAAGTGCAGCCCCACGAGAAGACAGGGAATCAGTCCCAAATCTGCTTTGCCTTTGTTAAGTCTAAGATAGGTTTATATGCAGTTATTAAGGTATGAAGATATGTGTGTGTGGGGGGCGGTTAGGGCAGGAACTGGAAGGACTTTGGTACTTAGAGGGGAAACTTGAAACTTCTGAGATATTGCACTATTGGGACATCTGGGCTCTATCTGGGGGTCTCATAGCATTACATGTTGGCTTTGTATGTATAAAACAAACATTATTAGGTAGCCTCCCTCCTTGCTGGGAAGAAGAAAGCAAGGAACAAAGTTAGTGATTCTTGCAAGGCTGTAGAGGAATTTGCTTATATGCAACATGTAAGGTTACAATGGTAGAAGAGCCTAGAGAAAATTTATGTGAAGAATGAAGCATGTACTGGGCTCCAGTTCCCTAATCCTGTTTATAATTTCTCAATCATGGGGATCCTTCTTCACTACTTCTTGCAACGATCCTTCTTCACTACTTCTTGCAAAGAGGGGTGAAGTTTGGCTTTTGAGAAATGAAACTTTTTTGCTCCTAATTGTGAGAACTCTTTGGTGCCTGGCTCAACCTCAGTATTTTTGACAACCATCAAGCTGGTCCCGACTTTTGCAGCCCATGAACAGCATTTCATGAAAAAATTATAAAAAGGACAACTAGGACAGATAATTGAATTTCTTGTGGAATCCTGGAAAATTTATTAGAAAACCAGTCCCATTTTATTTCTGGGATTTTCACAGGAATTTATTTTAGCCAAGTGACTTGTTTTCTAATTCATTTAGGTTTCTACTTCAACTGAATAATGAACATAGATACAACACAAGGAGTTAATTACCTTACACATTCTTCCTTGTTCTCCTAAAATAGTCTAGGGCCAATCCTATTGTCCGGGGTTACCTGTGTCAAGGAGTCTAATGGTGTTTTTGTTTTGTTTTGTTTTGTTTTGTTTTTTTGAGCTGCTATTAGTTGAGCAATACCCTCAACCAAAGTTCCTAGAATCACAGAAAGGTTTCTTTTTTTAAAAAATTTTAACCTTTATTTATTATTTTTGAGAGACAGAAAGAGACAGAGAGCCAGCAAGGGAGGGACAGAGATAGAAGGAGACACAGAATCCAAAGCAGGTTCCAGGCTCTGAGCTGTCAATACAGAGCCTGATGCAAGGCTTCAACCCATGAACCGTAAGGCCATGACCTGAGCCAAAGTCAGATGCTTAACCAACTGAGCCACCCAGACTCTCACAGAAAGGTTTCTAATCATGTTTATGGACTCCCTAACCTCACCAAGGCTGGAAAGTTCTCCCAAAGAAATACCAAAATTCATCTTCTTGATTTCCAGAAATGTAGTCTTGGGATCCTAAAGTTTGGCCCCTTCACTGATGAGAAAGCAGCCTGAGAAAGTGGGCCTAATGTTGGGTTTCTGAAACATTATGAACAGAAACAAGGGTTCCTAAATGTTCCAGAAAACAAGTGCCTCCTATACCCTAGATGTTTATACAAACATAACCCCAGGGCTGCTATTGGTTCTCATATATGAAAATATAACATGTAGGGGCACAGGGAACCCTAGAAAAGCCCTGAGGATTTATTTGTTCATTAGAAGGAATATTCTAGAGAATGTGCTGTGGCCAAGAAGAAGTGACTGCTAATTTGGTTTTCTTAAAGGAATATTCAGGGAGTGGTATAGGGGCTCCATGAATCCACGTTTTCTCAGTCCTCAGTTTAAGCGGACCTGTGTTTTAGAATACAGACAGGTTTTGTTGAAGCAAAAGTCTTCTCAATATTTTTGAGGTTTTGGGGAATTTGAATAGGCCACCCTATTCTAGGATTGAATAAACTTACCAGAGCTTGTTATGTTATAAGCATGAGAGGAATTGCAGGGTCCTCGAGGCAGATTCCAATCATTATATGTCAAGGCTCCATATGTAAGATTTGATAAAAAGAAACACAGAACTGGAATATCCTCTAGCTTAATTATCTTAGCTCCAAACGCCAGAAGAGTAGGCCTGTCAAACCAGATTGTATAGTTAGAAGAAATCTTAGTAAAGTTTGTCAGTGGTACCACTGGGGGAGGAGGGGAGGGGTGGTCACTGTATTCATGTATAGAGTGCAATTTAGGGTGAAAGATCCACCACTTAGTTAAGTCCCCATTTCTAGCTAGAGTTTAAGAGAGTCTTACCATTGAATTGTCTCTCCAGGCTCATGGGGAAAAGGGCAGTAAGCATATCCATAAGGCAAAGAATGATTAGTATCATGGCAAAAGAAGTGATTAAAATTGGGGGCAGCAAGCATACATCTTGAATTAATAGGAAAACAAGCATTGTGAGAGCAAAGAACACAAAACAAATTACAAATGGAAGTCAGCTGTGCATCACTTAGTTTTTGTGAATAGAATTTTATGTCTTCTACAGGCTTGCACTGCTGATTAATGGATTCCTCTCATTTGTTCTTGACACCCAAGGTTTAACTCCAGTAAGTTTGACGGGGGAGTGTGTTTTAAACATCAGGCTTTAAGTTTCTTGTCAGGGCAGGGCTTTTGCCACAATTTCAGGTATATTTGGTCTCCGGGTCTGAAGGGGTGTAGTGGCATGCATAGGATAATGTGACCTGTTAGAAACAAATTTACAGATAGAAATGAACATGTAACCCAAAGCTTTTACAGATCCTGTTACAGCTATTTCCTTTAATATTTGTAGGTCAGGGGCAGCTCTTTTTGCTCACAGGTTCTGTCCTGTGCTTTAATAAAACCACATTTTTGCACCAAAAAATAAATAAATGAATTTGTGGGCCAGCCTGATGGGGTGAGACTTGGAATGGTCTCCCATACAAAATTTCAAACGGACATAATTGGACCTTATTTCAGGGTGTTTTTCTGATTCACAGGAGGGCAACAGCTTGTTAGCTTTGGCCCAGGTAAAATTTGTTTCTTGGCAGATTTTAGCAATAGTCCTTTTTAAACTATGATTCATCCTTTCAGTCTTTCCAGTAGATTGTGCTCTCCATGCAGTGTGTATTTTCCAATTAATTCCTAAGGCCCTTGAGATTTCCTGTGTAATATTTGCCATGAAGGTGGCATCATTATCACTTTAAAATGAGTTCAGAAGCCTAAATCTAATCTCTTTTAACAGACCTTTAGTGACTTCAGATGCTTTCTCCGTTTGTGCTGGGAAGGTTTCTACCCATCTGGAAAAAGAATCTACGAGGATTAATAGGGAAAAAAAATTTCCAGGAGCCTTTGGCATGACCATAAAGCCTGTTAATTTTCACAGGGGATTTCTCTGCAATATTGGACTCCTTTTAAGGTTGGAGTTCAAACTTTAGGGTTACTCTTGACACATATTTCACATTGCTAAGTTACCTTATCATCTTCTGAAAGTGAGTCCTAGCAAATATTTTTGTATCCATCGGAGGGTGGCATCTTTCCCACAGTAGGTACCTGATGGACTTCTTTTAAGATGTCCTCTAGTAAATCTTCTGGAATTAGCACTATGCCTTGTTCATTACTTTTCCGTCCTGAAAATGTGGGAGACTCAATATTAAATCCCTTTTCTTCTGCCTGTTCCAAATCGTTTTATGAATAATGTGGTACATATTGGGTGAATGGGATCTGTGGAATAAAAAATGCCAATTTATCATTTATTTTTGAGAATTTAGCTGTATATTGGCTGCTTGATCAGCCAATTGGTTTCCATTAATTGTATGTGAGTCTTCTTTTTTATGTCCTGCACAATGAATAACAGCCACTTCAGTACGCTGGTTTATAGCCTCTACTAATTTTAGAGGCTTAATTTCCTTGTTATTTTTTTAAAATATTTTTTTATTTTGAGAGAGAGAGTGAGCATGAGTGGGGGAGGGACAGAGAGAGAGGGAGAGAGAAATTCCAAGCAAGCTCCATGCTTACAGCATGGAGCCCCATGTAGGGCTCAAACTCACAAACCAGGAGATCATTACCTGAACCAAAGTGAGACACTTTACTGACTGAGCCACCCAGGCGCCCCTCCTTGTTATTTGAGGTAAGGAATCCCCTTTCCTAAGATATTTGCAAATGACATATCGGACAAAGGGCTAGTATCCAAAATCTATAAAGAGCTCACCAAACTCCACACCTGAAAAACAAATAACCCAGTGAAGAAATGGGCAGAAAACATGAATAGACACTTCTCTAAAGAAGACATCCAGATGGTCAACAGGCACATGAAAAGATGCTCAACGTCGCTCCTCATCAGGGAAATACAAATCAAAACCACAATCAGGTATCACCTCACACCAGTCAGAGTGGCCAAAATGAACAAATCAGGAGACTATAGATGCTGGAGAGGATGTGGAGAAACGGGAACCCTCTTGCACTGTTGGTGGGAATGCAAATTGGTGCAGCCACTCTGGAAAACAGTGTAGAGGTTCCTCAAAAAATTAAAAATAGATCTACCCTATGACCCAGCAATAGTACTGCTAGGAATTTACCCTAGCAGATACAAAAGTACTGATGCATAGGGGCACGTGTACCCCAATGTTCATAGCAGCACTCTCAACAATAGCTAAATTATGGAAAGAGCCTAAATGTCCATCAACTGATGAATGGATAAAGAAATTGTGGTTTATATACACAATGGAGTACTACGTGGCAATAAGAAAGAATGAAATATGGCCCTTTGTAGCAACATGGATGGAACTGGAGAGTGTTATGCTAAGTGAAATAAGCCATACAGAGAAAGACACATACCATATGGTTTCACTCTTATGTGGATCCTGAGAAACTTAACAGAAACCCATGGGGGAGGGGAAGGAAAAAAAAAAGAGGTTAGAGTGGGAAAGAGCCAAGGCATAAGAGACTCTTAAAAACAGAACAAACTGAGGGTTGATGGGGGGTGGGAGGAAGGGGAGGGTGGGTGATGGGTATTGAGGAGGGCACCTTTTGGGATGAGCACTAGGTGTTGTATGGAAACCAATTTGACAATAAACTTCATATATTGAAAAAAATAAATTAAAAAGTAAATAAATAAATAAAAAAAGGAATCCCCTTTCCTTCTATACTGCCTCATGAGTATGTATAACAGAAAAAGTGTACCTGGAGTCTGTGTACAAATTGATCCATTTGTCCTTACTATGTTGAAGAGCACAGGTCAATGAATTCAGCCTTTTGTACTGAGACCCTGGAAAGCAAGTCCTGGGCTTCCACATTTCCATGAAGAGTTATAACCACATACCCATTGCTATGCTGCATTCCAGGAAACTACTCCCATCTGTTAAGAATTCAACTTCAGGTCTCTTGAGGGGCTGGTACACCAGATCTGATCTGCTGGAATCCATCTGCTCTATGGTCTGGAGACAATTGGGGTTCCTCGAAACAGCTAGGCAGTAAGGTGGGTGGGTTCAGAGAAGTTACTGCCTTTAATTTGACATTAGGACTTGTCAAGAATGGCTTGGTATTTTCCAAGTCATCTAGCAGTTAATCATTAGCCCCCTTTTTGTCTTGATAAGCAGAGCACCTATTGGGGTAGATGTGCCATCCCTTAGCAGTTTGTTCTAGTTGCTGTGAGAAGTAGGTCATGGGACGTGGAGCAAATCCTAATGTTTGGGTAAGTAACCCCTGGGCCCATACCTTGTCTCTCATGTGTAAACAAATCAAAAGGCTTTTTGAAATCAGGCAGGCCCAAGGCTGGGCAGTGAGCAGTTTTTCTCTCACTTTGTCAAATGCCTGGATCATTTCCTTAGTCTATATTAGAAGTTCATGATCTTCTCCTTTTAAGGCCTCATATAGGGGGTTTAACAATTAAAATGAAATTTGGGATCCATGTTTGACAGAATCTAGCCATGCCTAAAAATACCCTCAGTTGTTGTGGCATGGAAGCAGCTGCACAGGCAAGACCCTTTTCATCAATCAGGAAGCAAATTTGTCCCTAGGAGAGCTCAAATTCTAAGTGTCTTCCTATTGGCTAGCATATTTGATCCTGTTTCTTAGAGACCTTATAGCCACTCTCTTCCAAGGAAACTGAGGATGGTGATGGTGTCCTGCATTTTTGCTAGCAACTAGAATATCATCCACATGTTGTAAAAGAGTACCTTCTTCTAATTGGAGGTCCCTCAGGTCTGTGGAGAGAACAGAGTCAAAGAGTTTTTAAGTCCTGAGGAAGTGCCATCCCTCAAAATTGTTTCATCTGGGTATCTGGATCTTACCATTAAAAGGCAAAAGTTTTTAAAAGTCTTTCTTTAAGGGGACGCAAAAGAAGCTTTCCTTTAGCTCTAAGACAGTAAACCAACAGAAGTCCCCTGGCAAGGCTGTTAGGGAATATGAACTTGACACTGCTGGATCTCTATCCTGTACTATTGGGTTGATTGCTCAAAGGTCCTGAACAAACCAATATCCCTCCATATGAGGGATGCGAGTATTAGTTATAAGGCAATTGACATGCCCCAATGAGTTCAAATCTTTAGAAGTCTTTTTTTTAAATCTTTTATTTATTTTTGAGAGACAGAGACATGAGCATGAGCGACATGAGAGACAGAGCATGAGCAGGGGAGGGGCAGAGAGAGAGGGAAACACAGAATCGGAAGCGGGCTCTCGGCTCTGAGCTGTCAGCACAGAGCCCGACGTGGGGCTCGAACTCACGAGCTGTGAGATCATGACCTGAGCCGAAGTCAGACGCTTAACCGACTGAGCCACCCAGGCGCCCCAAGAAGTCTTTTATTAAGGGTTGTATTCTCTTTCTTGAGAGGATATTGCTTCAAATGAGGAATAACATGTTCCTTCTTTAAAAGAACTTTGACCAGCTGAGCGATCAAAGTTTTCCTGGCTTCCCATCTGCCCCAACAGCATGTTTACCAGAGTCAAGATGTCTTCAGGCATTTCAGTACTTGGATCCTTTTGATCTTGCATAAATTAAAAAAAAATGTTTTTAAAGGACAAGTGGTCCTCCTGAGGCATTTGAAAAATTTCTCGAACTTTATTCAAAGTTTTCTATTTAGGAACCCTCCTTTAGATCCTACTAAAATGCATGCTTTTTAAGATTTTATTTATTATTTATTTATTTATGTTTATTTTTTTAGAGAAAGAGGGAGTGCGTGCATAAGCAGGGGAGAGGGGTAGAGGGAGAGAGACTGTTAAGAAGTCCATGCCAGCACAGAGTCTGACACAGGATTTGATCCCATGACTCTGGAATCATGACCCAAGCTGAAATCAAGAGTCAGACCCTCAATCAACTGAGCCACCCTAGTGCCCCTTAAGATTTCATTTTTAAGTAATCTCTGCACCCAATGTAGGGCTTGAACCTACAACCCCGAGATCATGAGTTGCATGCTTTACAGACTGAGATACCCCTAAAATGCCTTCCGGATAGTTCTGGAGCCTAGGAAGCCCACCTTCATTAACAGCCTATTTGGGGTTGCAGGTTGGTACCACTTCTTAGGGCCTCCAGTCTGGCCTGATTATTTGGGTCCAGAAGGTGGAGCTTCCTCCCATGTCTCATCCAAAACCATACAATATTCTTCTACTGTCAGAAGGATTGGATATCTGCCCAAGTGTGATAGTAAGTAGCAAATATCAAGGCAAATAATCTTTCCATGCTGAGTGGATCATCATAAGAATGCAGGTTGTTTTTCCAGTTAAATAGATCTGACGTGGAAGTGGGGAATGGACTCAAACCATTCTCATTGGTTTCCCATTAGCATTTAATCCCCCAAATATGTATTGTCATTTGGATATTGCCCTGTTGGCAAGCCAGGCTGAAAACCAACACTGAAAGGGGGACCCTGATGGGTGTGCAGGGGGAGACTATTCCTAAGCTTCCCTCTGAGGGGTCCCTGGTTTAGGGTCCTTTGTTCCCTATTGTGGTGGCTTTGTTCCATCTTGGGTGACAGGAACAGATGGAGGAGCTGGCATTAGAGCAGGAACTTCTGTCCCATTTTCTGCTTCCCTGGGTGGGTGTTTGTTATCATATCAATAATAATTTTTGTATTACCCCTTTGTCAGAATCAGGGAGGATAGATCGAATCTTCACGGCCTGTTGCACCATAACTTACATGACTTCTGGGCAGATTCATTTGATGCAAATCTTGTACATAGGGCATTTCATCCCATTTCATTTCCTTCTTACAAAATAGTTCTAATTGCAAAGTAGTATTATAATTTCATTTCAATAAATTTCATTTGTTGGCTACTTCTCTGTCACTCAATGCATATTGCAGTCAACCCACATTACAAAAGACTATCTTTTTCTTTTTCATAGACTCATAACTAAAAGTATACCAATTTTGGAGTAAGCATCCCAAAGGGCTACAGTCTGGAATCAGCATTTCCCATGGTACAAACAAGACAAACACACAATAACACACAAAGACAATTAAGGACCTGTGAGAGGAAGCAAAATCAAATAAGGGTAGTTATACAACTTTTTCCATTTTGTAAAATGGAAAATGTAAAAACAGCCTATCTGAAAAATTCCCTGAAAGGACCAAAAGCAAAATGAGAGGAAAACACAGTTGATGGTGTGTGCACTAGAAACTCACCCTTGAGCTGCAGAATTCCTCCTAGTGGCCAGAGATTTCTCTGCTCCAGTGGTGACTCGAGCTTGAAGGCAGCCAACCTGGTCAGGTTGTCAACCAGGTCAGACAGTCAAGAGAACTCCCTTGGACTCAGTCTGTGGTCCAAGCAGCCACAGGGAATCCCCCAAGTGACCCCATCACTCAGGGCCTTCCTGCCACATGAAATTGTTACCAAATCCTAAAATCAGATTCATGTGTTTGATGTGCAATAACCAGTCTCTGAATCACTGGGTTTGAAGCAGAGAAAGCTTTATTATTAGAAGGGCAGCCCAATGAGAAGGCAGGGAATTGGTCACAAATCTTGCCTTGATTTCATGAAATCTGACATCAGGGGAGTTAGTGAGTTCCTTTGGAGGCAGTAAGTATAGTGGCTGCCCCCTTGTGTCCTCCACAGGTCTCTGCATTTGGCCCCAAACATTCCTAAATGGTAGAGAGACACTGTGACTTTTCCCAGTGTGCTTGGCTGCAGAGTCAGAGAAGCTAGCTCATGTGTACTTTGCTTCCCACCAAACGCCTGCCCTCCAGTTTTCAGAACCTCTAGTCCATCTGATTGTTTTTAACATTTATTTATTTTTGAGAGACAGAGAGACAAAGCACAAGCAGGAGAGGGGCAGAGAGAAAGGGAAACACAGAATCCAAAGCAGGCTCCAGGCTCTGAGCTGTCAGCACAGAGCCCAACGCGGGGCTCCAACCCATGAACCATGAGATCATAACCTGAGCTGAAGTTGGATGCTTAACCAACTGAGCCACCCAGGCACCTCTCTAGTCCATTTGCAATAGAGTTTTTGCCAGCTCAGCAGGATGTGTTTCCTTAGCTAGGGGTTATCAGTACTGCTTTACTGAAGTAGTGATAGGAAAATTATTTCAGTGGAGACCCCTTGGGACCAACCCTGTGCCAGGTAATACTCAAGGCACCTGTGGGAGTGAGGTCACTAGGTGTCTCTCTCATCAAGAATTTCCTGGCTGTTCTCAGGTTGGAAAGGCTGAAAATTTCCTATGAGATCTGGCTAGAGGAGCAGGCAACTTCCTTTTGCAGTGGGTTGGGCATCCGTGTGAGATTCATAGAAGTCCCCACCAGAGACCCTGTCCATACCCACAAGGCTGGCACTGGGAACTGAATTAGGGTGCTTGGATGCTGAGTAATAGCACTTTAAGTGTGCTCAGTTGGTTCCCACCCACTTGCCCCCAGGCATCAGGCCTAGTTGGTCCGTTACATAGAACCTACTATAGCTTACCATGCTACCTTCCTGGGGCAGTGTTTGTACCAATCCAGTGATGAAGAGGTTTGAATGTCATTTATAGTTGGACCCCACTGGACTGTCCTGTTCTTATTGGACTAAACATTTCTTCAACAATCAACTCCAAGTTGACACCCATCCTGTGAAAAACCCTGTTCAGACCCACAATGGCACCAGATCTGGCACCAGAGTCATTAGCTACATTGTTTTGGATTAGTATGGACCTTTTGCCCAGTGGGTACCCTGATGGACCCTACATTTAGCCCAAATTGACATACCTGACACTTACCTGGGGGTCGAGCCTTGAAAGCTTGGCTTTTGCTTTGGATTGGCCAATGTATGTGCACTTTGCTCCCCAAGCACTTTTGGCCTTTAGACTTTTCAGACATCTAGGCCTTATGTAGAATTCTCCACAAAGCAGACATTCTTCCTGGATCTAGGGATTCCATGCACTGTGCTATGGTGGGGGGATGGAAACATTCCTTTGATTTAGACCCTTGTAACTCTGTGCACCTGGTGGGATAATCAGGGCCTCTGGGAGAGTTAAGTCTCCCAGAAGTCTCATAATTATAAGTGGATAATCTGGCCATACTTGGGATGGTAAGGCTAAGCAGTTCCATGAGATCCAACTTCAGGGAATAGGAGTGTTTGGGAGCAAAGTGGACATTGACATCACTGTGAGTCTCCCAAAAGTCCTCAAAAGGGGCTAGGCTTCTCCTCAGACCTGAAGACCCAACCCAGGGTGCCTGAACGCAGAGTCACTGAGGCTCAGGCATTGGCAGTCCACTCGTGGGAATCTGCCACAGGCATCTTGCCCAGTTTTCCTATTGGAATGAGCCTGCCCTCATCTACCAGGACATCTTCCTGGAGCAGCCTTTCCCTGCAATGTGCCATTGATAAAAAAAGTTTGAATCATGATTATTCATGTTAGAAATCAATGGACCTTGCAGTCTTTATGCAGTCTAGGAGACTATGATCATAATTTCCTGGTGTCTCCTATCCCACTAGGTTCTGGTGACCCTGAAAAGGCATCTGAGGTCCCAAGAGATCTGGTGTCAAGGGAATTAGCTACATTGTTTTAGAGCAGGATGACCTCTGGTAGCCCCTTGTGTCCCCCTCAAGTCCACACTTTTGGCCTTCAATATCTTTACATGTTTCTGTGGGGAACTGTGCTGGGGAGCCTGGCTGCAGGGTGAGAAGGGCCAGTGTATACTCACTTTCCACCCTCTGTACTTCCTGTCCTCAGATTTCTGGGACCCCCTAGTGACATGGAAATAGGCCTATTCCATCTCAGCTGGATACCTTCCTGTAGCTAGGGATTACAGCACTATACTCCTGAAGTAGAGAGAGAAAAGATGTTTGAATGAGACTCCCGGGACCCTGTGCCAGGGGATACTCAGGACACCTGTGAGCATGAGGTCCCCCAGGTGTCTCTCATCAGTGAATTTCCCATTTTGGCCTATTATGCAGGTCCTGGACTTGTTTACTCTGCCATTTTCCTGGGGCAGTGTTTCTGTGCACTGATCCATTGATGAAGAGACTTGAATGGTGGTTACCCTCACAACCCATATAGTCCTTCATGTCCTTATTGAACTAAGGACTTGTTTGGCTATCATGATTCCAAGCTGTCTCCCACTCTACATAGCCTTGATCATGCCTGGGATGGCTATCAAGATCCTTCGAAATCTGCCTCTGTGATTCCATGAGATCCTGCATCAGCATAACCATTCTGTTTTGGAGCATGATGGGCACTTTGGGCCCCATTTGTACCCACCAGTCCCTGCCTGTGGCCCAAACTATGCCTACATGGGGCCCTGATGTGGAGGCTAAGACATGGAGCTTGGCTTTCATTTCTGACTGGCCTATGCATGTGCACATCATTCCCTGTGTATTTCCTACCCTCAGGTCTCCCAGATTCTAGACCTGAACTGTAAGGCCATCCTCCTGAAGCTAGGGGTTCTTTGCTGCACTACAGATGTGGGGAAGGAAATGTCATTGAGTTTGACCCCTTGTGGCCTTGTGTGCTAGGATACTCAGTGCCATTTTTAGAGTCAGGTCTCCCAGGTGTGTCATCAGTGTACTTCCCAGCTGTGCCCCTCATGCAAGCATCAGGTCCTCTTGGCCTGTTGGAAAGTGCCTGCCCTCACTGTCCAGGATATCTTCCTGGGGCCTCCTTTCCCACACTGTGCCATTGATGAAAAAATTTGAATGGTGGCTACTGTCAAACCCCATATGGGTGTGCTGTCTTTATGGGGACTGAGCACCCACCTGGCAATCATTATTCTCTGGTGTTTTTCATTCTTCAGCACTTTGGTGAAGCATGCAATGGCATCCAAGATCCCAGGTGATCTGGCATCAGGAAAATTGGCTATCTTGTTTTGGAGCAGAATGGCCACTGGCAAACACATGTACACTGCACAAGTCTGAACTTGTGGTAGGGACTCTCCCAAGAGAGCTTTGACCAGGGAATGATGACAGGGAGCCTGGCTTCAGGGTTGGAGAGGCCAGCATATGCTCCCTGCCTGCCTCCTGCCCTCAGGTTTCCAGGACCTCTAGTCCTGTGGAAGTAGGAGTCACCTCAGCCCAGCAGGACATCTTCCTGTAGCTAGGGTTACCTTCACTGCATTCCTGAAGCAGAGGAGGGATATTTCAGTGAGACCCCTTGGAGCTCTGTGCCAGGGCATACTTTCAGCATCCGTGGGCATCAGATCCCTCAGGTGACTTTCATCAGTGAACTTCCTGGTTGTGCTGGGAGTTCCCATGAGACCTAGCTTCAGGATAACAGGCAACTTGGGTTTGCAGTGGGGTGAAACTTGTCAGCCCTGTGAGTTCCCCAGAAGTCCCCACAGAGGGTCCTGTCCACCCTCACAAATCCAGGACCCAGAAACTGATCCCAGGGTGCTTACATACTGAATTGGCTCATGCATAAACAGTTCAGTCCTGCACACCTGTCCCCAGGCGTCAGTCCCACACCCACTATTGGCTAGGCTCTGCTCTTGCTTACAACATCATTTTCCTAGAGCATCATTTTTACTCAATGATCCAGTGACGAAAAGGTTTGAATAGTTGTTACCATCATAGCCCATATGGTCCTCTGTCCTTACTGGACTAGGGGCCTCTCTGACAATCATGATTTCAAGTTTTCTCCCATCTTTTATAGCCCTGGTCAGGCCTGGAATGCCCATCATGATCCCAAGAGATCTGGCATCAGAGGAATTAGCTGCTTTGTTTTGGAGCTGGATAGAACCTTTTGGCCCCATGTGTTCCCAAAGTCCCCATTTATATTTCCATGTCCCTGATTCATGGGCCAAACCCAGGATCCTGGCTGCACCTTCAGACTGTTCAATGTATGCACATCGCTGCCTGTGCACATCCTACCCTCAGGCACCCTGGACTTCTAGGCTGGTGTGTACAGGAGATGCCCCCAACCCAGCACACTACCTTTCTGGAGTGAGGGGTTACTTACTTGCACTATACTTGCAATGCAGTGAGGGAAAGTTCATCTGCTGCTATGAAGACTGGTGTAATAATTCCTCTAAAAGTTAAACATGGAATAACCACATGTGCCAACAGCTTCACTCGTAGGTATATACTCAGAAGAATTAAAAATAAGAACTCGGGGCGCCTGGGTGGCGCAGTCGGTTAAGCGTCCGACTTCAGCCAGGTCACGATCTCGCGGTCCGTGAGTTTGAGCCCCGCGTCGGGCTCTGGGCTGATGGCTCAGAGCCTGGAGCCTGTTTCCAATTCTGTGTCTCCCTCTCTCTCTGCCCCTCCCCTGTTCATGCTCTGTCTCTCTCTGTCCCAAAAATAAATAAACGTTGAAAAAAAAATTAAAAAAAAAAAGAACTCAAGTGAGATATTTATACACCAGTGTTCATAACAGCAGTATTCACAGTAGCTAAAACCAACCCCAGTGTCCATTAACAGAAGAATGGATAAATAAAATTGGTATATATAGAAACAATGGAATATCATTCATCTGTGAAAAGAAATGAAGTTCTGTTATATGCTACAACATGGATGAACCTGAATATGTTATGCTAAGTAATTATCTAGAAATAAAAGGACAAATAGTATATGATTCTACTTACACAAAATATCTAGAATTCACAAATTCATAGAGACAAAAAATAAATTAGAGGTTACCTGGGGCTTGGTAGGCAATCAACAGGGAGTTATTGCTTAATGGGTACAGAGTTTCTTATGGGGTAGTGAAAATGCTTTTATGCTTTTAAGTAGTGCTGATGGCTGCACATTATTACTATAATTAATGCCACTAAATTTTACATTTATATATGGCAAAATGGCTATTTTTGCTATGGACTGAATTTTGCCCCCCCCATTCATATTGAAACTATAACCCCCAATGTGATGGAATTTTGGAGGTAGCTTTTGGGAGGTTTAGACCAGGGAATGAGGCTGGGACCCTCAAGATGGGATTAGTGCCTTATAGGAAGAGACCTGAGAGTTTGTTTCTTGTCCCCTTTTCTGCCATGTGAGGACACAGTGAGAAGGCAGCTGTTTGAAAGCCAGGAAGAGAAACATCACCGAGAACCAATTCTGCCAGCACGTGGATCACGGACTTCTCAGCCTCCAGAACTGTGAGAAATAAATGTGTGTTGTTTAAGCCACTCAGTCTGTGGTATTTTGTTATAGCAACCTGAGCTAAGACATTTTGTGTTATATATATTTTACAAGAACAAAATCTATTTTATTCCTAAATACAAGCAGCAAAGAAAGGAATTAAGTAACAAAGATAATATTATTTACAGTGAAATTAAAATATATAAACCACTTAGGATTAACTTTAAAAAACGGCACAGTAACAGGTGGAAGTTACTCTGTGCTCAGCAGTCTTCAGATACTGCGCACACACCCTACAGGTTTCTTCCCATAACACCTGTACATTCCACATTTTCCAAAGATCTAACTGCCACAAGGGACTGAGGCTCTAAAGCTTGTTTGCCTCACATTTTACATGGGGGAATAATAAAAGACTTGGGTGAAAAAGCTAATAGTCATTATTTCTGAACAAGAGGAGTGATATTTATCTTCTTTTTCATGTTTTCTTCTACTCAAACTAACTGAAAGGAATCTGTTCAAAGCACCTACCCCCAGCCACACTTACAAACAAAAGTCACAGGTGTCTGCACTTGGCCTTAACTTTGTTTTTCTAGGTTATGGTGCCCTACATTCTCAGAAAGAAGACTCCAACTACAAAACACTCTTCTCTAGCTTGACCACAACCCATCTCTAGCTTGACCACAACCCACATTCTGGAGGAGCCCCAGACAGAGCCCCTCCAGAAACCTGACACCTCCTGCTCCACCTGGCCAAGAGTCAGCCCCCTCCCCACACTCTGCCATGAGCACAGCTTGGACATCCTTCAAAACCCCTTAAAAAGCCCAACCTGACTCAGGGCTGACATTTTTCTTGACGTCTGGCCCCTCTCTTCCCTTGGAAAGTGAATTAACTCTGTCCTGCTTGGTGTCCTCCACTCTGTACAATTCTTTGTTGTCCATGGCATCAGTCACCCTAATATTAACATGAGGATATATTATGTTTTTCAAAATTAGAGACAAATGATATTGGTTGCTAAATATATGTTTAGAATTTATTCTTTTCTCTAAATTCCCACTTGATCCCTATTCAGATCTTCATGACTTCCTGCAGGAGCATCCAGGAGGTTCCCCATCAACTGGTCTTTCTATATGCCATAGTTTCTCCTGCATCATGTGTCTACCTACAGCTCCTCCTTCTGCCCTTCTGCCCCTCTGAGGGACCCTCGTGGTCCCTGTTGTTGTTTCCAGGACACCTCCCTCCCTCAGTCAGTGCTGTCAACACTGCCTCCCAGAGACCACATCCTGTCACTGCCCTGTAATGTCCTGTCTTGGTAAATACTTTGGGCTCTCTAAACCCCTCCCTTACAGTGTAGAACTGGGGCAGTGCCTCTCCGTTTAGTCTTTTCCACTGTGCCCACTCAGAAGCCCTTAGCCTGCTTCAGGGGGCAGCAGCATGCTATTATGGTTGCAAGCAGTAGCTCAGCTTTTGACCGCCTGTGCCAGTGCTGAGAGGTGCTGTGCAAGTCCTCAACTCTTGAAACCTCACTTTTCTCATCTATAAAATGGAGAAATTAATGTCTAGGTCATAAGAATGGATAACAATAAAATAAAGCATTCTGTGTAATTCAGTGAGTATAGTATGCCTGGTCTACATTAAACACAATAATTTTAAAGCAACTTGAATCAAACAAGATTTTAGATCAGATAAACCTGGGTTCAAGACTCCACACAGCTGTTAGTCATACATCCCCAAGCCAGTTTCTTAACTTCTTAGATCTCAATTTCTTCACTGAAAAATGAGTGTAAATATGATAATCCATTTATTCTTTTATTCATATAAATAACACCAGATTGTGTGATACCATACATGAGGCACTGAGCTAAAAGTCAGGAATGCAACAAGAAAGAAGCACTCCCATCACTGGGAACACATAGCCACATAAAACACAGACAGCAGAATCACAGTCCTGGCTGAATACTGGAATCCCCTTAGCAGGTTAAAAAAAAAAAAAAATCCCAATGCTGGGCTCTGCTCAGGGCTTGAGGTGTGGCTTAAGTACGGATTCAGAGTTTCCCCAGAGACCTGAATGAGCAGCACACATGGACAACTACTGCTTTAGAGTCACTCTCAGAGAATTCCTTCACACCTAATTTGTTACAGAACATTTCCCTAAGAGATTGTTTGATATACTGTGGACACAGAGGTGGGGTAGTCTCTAATCTTGGGATCGGGTGCCCCAATTCCCACACACTTTATATCAGCTCAAAATGATTCACAAGTACCAGTGGAGGTCTGGTGAGTGGGTTGGCTCCAATCTTATCTATTTATAACTGATAACAAGAAAAAACCTTCCCCAGAGCTGGGAATCTGTTGCCCCCTCACTAGGCTTACAGCTGCTCCCAGACAGCCCCTTCCAGCTGGCCACCTGGGCCTTGTTAACTAAGCAAACCTGGGCTCCTCTGCCATGAAATGCAAAACTCTTTTTTATAATGCCTGTAAGTAAATGAGATCAAGTGACAGGATACTGAAAAATAGGAATCAGCAGCTTTCTCACTGCTAGGCCATCAGTCCTTTCCCTCCCTGGAGCTGACTTTAGGTCTTAAGCAAACAGCTAGTGGGACATTCCATCCATATTTCTAGACTCTCAATCCTGTCTTGCTGTCAAGACATTTCCTTTCCTTTCCCTGCATTTTCCTTTTATAAAGTTTATATCTTCAAAACCTTATTTGACATAGAAAATATCATGATGTCTGAGATTTGCTTTAAAAAAATTCCAGAAAAAAATATATGTTTGGGAGAAATAATAAGATTGGCAAAAATTGATACTTAATCGATAAACCCCAGTTTATTGAATCCTTATTATCCTGGCTTTTGTGTATGTTGAAAAATGTCCACAATACAGGGGTACCTGGGTGGCTCAGTTGGTTAAGCTTGGTTTTGGCTCAGGTCATGACCTCACGGTTCATGAGTTTGAACCCCAAGTCCGGCTCTGCGCTGACAGTGCAGAGCCTGCTTGGGATTCTCTCTCTCCCTCTCTCTCTCTGACCTTCCCTCTGCTCTCTCGCTCTCTCTCAAAATAAATAAACTTAAAAAAAAAGAATCAGATTGTAAATTTAAAAATAATGTCCACAATACAAAATTCAACAGAAGAAACTGGGGGGGGGGGATTAGATTTTAGATATTAGTCTTAGATCTTTAATGTTATCAGAAAGGCTTGGATTCGATATCCTGCAAAGTGAACAGTTTTAAATCTTCTTATTCAAAGAAATATAATCCTCTAGCTTATACATGGTTTTACTTTAGCACAACCCATTTGCTCAAATAAAAGTTTCTCCTGATTTGAAGTCATAAAACATACTTACTTTCTCCAGCATGGAGCCTGATGCAGGGCTCCAACCCACGAACCGAGAGATCATGACCTGAGCCGAAACCAAGAGTTAGATGCTCAACCTACTGAGCCATCCAGGTGCCCCTTTTATATATAACTAAATTATGCACTTCACAAGTAATAACCCTTAAATTTAAAAATGTATTTGTCATGACTCCAGTTACAGATGTTTCCATGAAAGTGTGAGGTATCATCTTCCATATGGTTTGCCTAGCCAGGTCTGCTGGTCTTGACCTGGTCTTGGCAGCTCACAGACCCAGTCCCTGGGAGGCCCCATGGCAGCCAGGCTCACCAATTCCCTATTGGTTTATGTAACAGCCTCTTTAATAAACCTCATATTAAATGTTTAAAAAATTAAATAAGTATCAAAGACTATTTCATCCTCAGAGGAAGCATGCTATTTTTAGAAAACAGTTTTTATATTAAAATCACAGAACAATTTGCCCCAGAGTTGCAAGGTATCCTCCTCAGTGCTGATAAAAGGGCCTCTGGTCCTTATTTTGGCAATCACTCCCTTCTTGGATTCAGAGCTTAATGGGGGGGGGGGGGTCACCTCTATACTCAGTAGTCTTCACATACTGAGCACACTGTAGGCCCCTTCTTATAAAATCTGTACATTTCATATTTTTCAAAGATCTAACTGCCACAACGGACTTAGATTCTAAGCTTCTTGTTGCCTCTCCCTTTACATGGGGGATAATAATAACGCTTCCCCAGGGGCATGCTGTATCATATTCACCACCATGCTGGGCACAGAGAAATGAATCAGTCTGTTAAAGTATTGATACATCCTCAGAAAATAGGGGTTGAAATGTCTCTCTTTATATTCATGTTTCTCAGTCAAGACTTTTGGGACCCACACTTGCTGGTTATGTCCCACACAATGGATCCCTTCTCTAGCTGGGCCCTCACCACCAGTACAAGGAGTATGCAATATAAAATTTCCAGTTTCCTGTGAAAAGGTTTTGTTCATGTTGGATTTTAATTTTTGTTTGTTTGTTTGTTTTTGTTGTTGTTGTTTTGGTGAGGGAAAGGCTTGTTGCCTTAGCCACAAATGTTTTACATCAGGGGTGGACCACTCCTGCAGCTGTCAACACTGTTAACACTACTGGGGAGAGAATTAGTCCAAGTGTCCGGCCCCTACCCCCCACCCCACCAGATCTCATTGAGGGAACAGTCCTGGAGGCTCCGCATGGGCCCTGCCTGTCACAGCAGGTCATTGCCTAATGTGCCTCCACAGCAGAACCCAGAGATCTCACTGCTGTTTCTCATGGCCTAGGCAGAGGATAGGAAATACCCGTATCTTCTTTACTTATCCACCTTTATGTCCTAGTGCAGTTGTTACAAGAGCTGGAGTAAAGACACCTTCAAGTACAAAACCCAGTCATATTTGACCTCCTTGGAAGTTGGTCTTCAGTGTATGGATGAGAGGAGACTCTCACAGCAGACGTGTCAGTGGGAAAATGGTCCGGAGCCACCCTGTTAGGTAAGGACACAGATCATCCAGATCTGAGAGCCAAGAGGGGCATTTAAAAGCCTCCAGAATAAACTGCAATGCATGCACATTTGTTCCTTCTCATTAAGGGACATGTACACTTCTTTGGTCTCAAAATCTTTCTAAGTCATGACAACATTAATTAAAATCTACAAGTTATAAAACATGGCATAATATTTATTACACATTAAATATTGTATAGACTTATGTTTATATATGATTGCATTACGTTTTGAACATATGTAAATTTCTACTTATACTTTTAATATTTTAAACTTCAATAATTTCCTTTAAATATTCTAGGCTTCTGTTTTTTACCAGTTTGGCATTACAGATCATCCACTTGGGAAACAACAGTAAGAAGCATTTTATTTATAGTCTCTTACTTTTTATTGCCTATTTGTTTCTTAACCATTATCAGTCTCATATTTTCGGTGTTTTTAAAAGGTTATCAAAGAGAGAAACATAAAGGTAACAGAGAAGAAATCAACAATGCTACAGTCCAAAAGCTCCTGCAGAAAACACTCAACTGGACCCTGAATAATTTTGGGGAGGTGAATGCAAGCGCCAATGGCTGGAGGCCCCAGAATTCACGTCCCTACTTTCCGGATCTCCAACAGCGTAAGTTGCAAGTCGCGAAGGCGCCCACATTACCTTTGTGGTCATCTCAGTCGGTGGTCTGCAGATTTAGGATCTGAGAAAAACCTGGAATAAATTTAGCATAAAATGAAAAATCCAACAAAGCACATTTTATCATCTTCAAATGATGATACACTATAAAGTGAAAACTATTTCCTAGTGAGGTGTTCTTTTGCTCTGAAAAGTTTTACTATTTTATTGGTAAAACTTTCCATCTGCTCAGGTCCAGAGAACTGCGATTTAAATATATTCAAAACAACCTCCCAACCCAAGATAATAGGGGACCCTTGCTTGGCTTATTGCAGACTGTCAGCCTCCAGACCCCACATCCCGGGGGTGTGGAGGCTGGGGGCGGGGGTAGGCGGTCTTTCTGGCGGGAGGGCTGGAGGTGAGAGGGTTTTCTACAGTCCTCTCTCGGTGGGTGGTCCCCTCCCGGGAGGCCTGTCTTTAATCACTGTCCAGGCAGGTCACAGCCTGACTTTAACATGTGAAAGGAATGAAGAGAGAGAATCCTACTTGCTGGGGGCAGGGATTCTCGTCGGGTCCTCGGACTGGTTTCTGACCCTCCGGTACCCCTGGCAGTTTGCTTTTAATCCTTAACTTAACAAGTAGGGTTTGCCTGAGCAAACACACTTAGCAGGGAGTTAAATTTTGTTGCCTTTCCGGGGTGATCTCGCGAAGCCCTCTTCGGGCTTGTCTAACGCGGAAAGCCGAGCGGCAGGCGGAGGCTGACAGCCAGGCGACTCCCCCACAGGTGAGCCCCAGCTGCTGCGCTGCTGCAGTAACGGCGGCACCTGCGTGCTGGGCAGCTTCTGCGTGTGCCCCGCCCACTTCACCGGCCGTTACTGCGAGCACGACCAGAGGCACAGGTGAGCGCGTCACTGAGCGGGCTGCTAGGTCGGTGGGGCGGGGATAATGGGGCGGGGGCCCTGGAGCGGGCACTGGGGCAACCCGCGGGGCGGCGCGTGGCGGAGGGGAGCGGGCTCTGGGGGCTCGCAGGTGGAGTGTGGGGGAGGGGAGCGGGGAGTGGATGGGAGCGGCCGCGGGGCCTGTGCGGGGTGGGGCGTGGATGGGCGTGGGAGAAGGGAGCGCATGCGCGTAGGCAAGGCTAACTCCACCTTGCGGCCTCCCTAGCGAATGCGGCTCGGTGAAGCATGGAGCCTGGACCTTCCTCGGCTGCCGCCTTTGCAGGTGTGTTTTCGCAGCCCTGCACTGCCTCCCCCGCCAGACACCCGGCAGCTGCGGTAAGAGTACCCGCCTTCTATTAGCACAGTCCACACACGCAGGTGGTTGCTCCTTTGTACCTATCTATCCGCAGAGATCTAGCTGTGCCAGGCGACACAGAAATGAGCAAAAATGCATCACTTAGGAAAGTCACATTCGTCGTGAATCACATATAATCATTCTGTGATTATCAGCATATCATTATTATTATTTAAATTTTTATTCCTAAATTTACTATGTCCCGATTGCTGGGTTTAAAAGTGATTTCCAGTGTTCTTCAAGTATCCTTTCAGTGAGCCTACTTTGGGGAGCACACAAGCTGGTAAACCAAGCCAAGCCTGGCAGACAGATTACCGGACTGATTTACCGGACTAAATCTCCAGTGACTTCCTTAAACCACACCAACACCATCTTCTCCAGTGTGAAATGAGGAGGGCATTGGAGCAGGACAGGAACAGGGATGAATGGCTACACGCCACCCTTTAGGGCCTACCAGGTAGTGCTCCCAGGGAAAGAAGGTGTTCAGGCTTGCCACACATATTAAAAGCCAGCATGGTGTGGAGAACACATGGGGTGAACGCTCATTTGTGAGGATTCTGAGCAGGGAGCAAACTTCGTGCAAATGTTTCACTTTTAAAACGCAGTACAAAACATGAAATTTCCTGGGTCAGAAAACAGATGTAACACTCTGCTATGACCCCAAGGGCACAGTTAAAGAAGGTACAGCATTTCAATCCCACATCCTGCACCCTCTCCCCTCTTCAGCATGCTCTGACCGGACTTCACTGAGGAGCAGTTAATGAAGGCACAGCCCTCAGCCCTCTTCAGTCAATCCTGGTGGCCTTGGCTGTGAGAAGTCAAAACTCCTAAGTCCCCTTTTATGCTCCTCCTTTGTCCTTCTTCTTGTCCTTCTTTGTCCTTGCTCCTGGGCAAATCCCACAGTTGAAGGGCACACTTAATGATATCATAGCCCTTCAACCCCACTTCCCACCCTTTTGTCCACTGTCAGGACTTGCAGTGGAGGAGCAGCAGTAAGTGAGGATAAGAACCCTCCAAACCAAGTTCTTGCCCCTGCCTTCTTGGTGGGGCCAGTAGTGGAAGAGCACACTGAATGAATGCTCAGCTTTCAACCCACATTCCTATACCTTTCTCCCTCTTCTGCAGCCTTGGGTAGGATTACCTGTCAAAGATGCTTAGTGAAGGAACAACCCATCAACCCCACTTCCTGCCCTGCCCTTCTCATCCAGCTGTGCATGGTGTGGGTGGTGCCAGTAGGGAGACTGTGATTATAGTACAGTATTGGAAAACGTTGTATCTTTCCCTCCCTCTGTCATGCCCACCACATTTCCCAAAGCACCCCCTCTCCTACTGGGCTGTTTGCTGACCTGTGATTCACTAGCTGTTCCTTCTGTGCTCCAGAGAAAGGACACACAAATTAGGGAACAGATATTGATATTGCAGGTGGAACCTGTGTAGTCCTACAAGTGAAGTCATTTCCCACGTGCCACTGGCACTCCCAGCAGTAATGTGGGGAAGGGATTAGCTGTGATCATTTCCCAGTCTCCTATGCAAAGCCAGCTTGGTTTCAGAAGCAGCAGGGCAAAGACTAGGTCCCAGGCTCTCTGCTTACTATTTTGTATCTTTGGAAACATCCAAGGCTGGGAATGCTGTCTGCCAAGGACAGTGAAAATGGCTCCAAAATGTGGTTTCTGCTCATGAATGTTGAATGAAATAGTCATGTTTCAGAGTGAATTGTCAGGTGCAGAAAGCACAGTAACACTTTTGGACTCTTTGGCCTGTTGATTCTTCTTCATAGCAGATGACTGTGGTGGCTGTGCTGACAGTGGTTATGATAGGAGGGATGATGATGATGGCTGTTTTTGTTAGCACTTGGTATATTTCAGGCACTTCGTACACTTCATCCCATCCGATTCTCTTAGGCCCATGAAATAGGTATTATTATACTTTTTTATATTTGAGGAAACTGAGACTTAGAGGAATTAACTCCTACAGCAAATAAACAGGGTCTGATATTTATTTCTTAAGAGATAATCATGAGAGGCTAGTTGGTATAAAAATATATATACATATAAAATAAAATATATAAATATATAAAATACATGTGATATATAAATATATACAATATAATATGGTATATGTATATATACATATATAATATATATAATATATAATATGGTATATATAATATAGTATGGTATATAAATATATATAAATATAAAGTAAGATATATTTTATAACGATTATTTAAAAATATTGTAAAGAAACATACCATAGCATATTGATATAATAATAATTAACATTATTCTGTGAATAATAACTAATATGAATCTATGACTAAAATTGCTACCATTTATGGAGTACGTAAGGACATCCCTGAAATTTGTCATATACTTTTTTTAAAATTGAGATATAATTCGCATATAACATTACATTAGTTTCAGGTGTACAAGATGATGATTGAAAATTTGTGTATATTGTGAAATGTTCACCACACTAAGTCTACTTAATATCCATCACCCTCCATAGTTAAAATTTTTTCTTGTGATGAGAACTTTTAAGATCTACTCTCTTAACAACTTTCAAATGTACAATATGGTTTTATTAACTATAGTCACCATGCTGTACATTACAATCCCATTGGTTATTTGTTTTCCAAATGGAAATTTGTACCTTCTGACCTTTGATCTTCACCCATTTGCCCACCTACCAACCCTCGCCTTTGGCACCCACCAAACTGTTCTTGTAGCTATGTTCCATTTTTGTTTTTGTTTTTGTTTTTTTTAAAGATTCTACATATAAGTGAGAGCATATGGTATTTGTCTTTCTCAGTTTGATTAATTTAGCATAATGTCCTCAAGGTCCATCTATGTTGTGACACGTGGCAAGATTTCCTTCTTTTATGTGGCTGAAAAATATTCCACTGTTGTGTGTTTGTGTTTTATATATAAATATACATATTTTGGGGCACCTGGGTGGCACAGTCGGTTAAGCGTCCGACTTCAGCCAGGTCACGATCTCGCAGTCCGTGAGTTCGAGCCCCACGTCAGGCTCTGGGCTGATGGCTCAGAGCCTGGAGCCTGTTTCCGATTCTGTGTCTCCCTCTCTGTCTGCCCCTCCCCCCGTTCATGCTCTGTCTCTCTCTGTCCCAAAAATAAATAAATGTTGAAAAAAAAATTTTTAATATACATATTTTACCCACATTTATATCATATTTATATTATATTTATACATATTTATATCATATATTTATCCATTCATCCATCAATGTACACTTAGGTTGCTTCCATATTTTGGCTTCCATATTATTATAAATAATATGCAATGAATATGGAGGTGCATATATATTTTTAAGTTAGTATGATTGTTTCCTTTGGATAAAGACCCAGAAGTGGAATTGCTGGATCATATGACATTTCTTTTTTTAATTTTTTAATTTTTAATTTTTTAAATTTACATCCAAATTAGTTACCATATAGTGCAACAATTATTTCAGGGGTAGATTCCTTAATGCCCCTTACCCATTTAGCCCATCCCCCCTCCCACAACCCCTCCAGTAACCCTCAGTTTGTTCTCCATATTTATGAGTCTCTTCTGTTTTGTCCCCCTCCCTGTTTTTATATTATTTTTGTTTCCCTTCCCTTACGTTCATCTGTTTTGTCTCTTAAAGTCCTCATATGAGCGAAGGCATATGATTTTTGTCTTTCTCTGACTGACTAATTTCATTTAGCATAATACCCTCCAGTTCCATCCATGTAGTTGCAAATGGCAAGATTTCATTCTTTTTGATTGCTGAGTAATACTCCATTGTATATATATACCACATCTTCTTTATCCATTCATCCATCGATGGACATTTGAGCTCTTTCCATACTTTAGCTATTGTTGATAGTGCTGCTAGAAACATGGGGGTGCATGTGCCCCTTCGAAACAGCACACCTGTATCCCGTGGATAAATGCCTAGTAGTGCAATTGCTGGGTCATAGGGTAGTTCTATTTTTAGTTTTTTGAGGAACTTCCATACTGTTTTCCAGAGTGGCTGCACCAGCTTGCATTCCCATCTTTTTTTAATTTTTTGAAGAACCTCCATACTGGTTTCCATAGTGGCCACACCAATTTACATTCCCACCAACAGTGCACAAGCGTTCAGGATGTGAATCCTAACTATTGTGCCATTTCTATACTCATCCTATAAGAATAATTATCAATATAAACTAAAGAAATATTTTTGATAGTGTTATTTAGAATACTGAAAATATGACCATATTCTAAATTTAACAGCAGAGTAATAGGTAAATAAATCCTGTAATGGGATGTTATGAGGATTGTGAAAAACATATGGAAGATAGAATAAAAAATTATGTTTATAATATAATGAGGTGAAAGGATACATCTCGATGCAGGAATCACAAACAGAAAATAACACACTATAAAATCATGGCCTTGTGGCACCTGCAGGCTACCTGAAAGCCACAGGGTCTCTAAGGGGCCTTCTTGCTCAATCCTGTCTGGGTCCAAGAATGACAGGCTGTCTTAATCCCAAATATAATGCCTTTCCAAGGGCATTCTGATTCAGAAGAGCTCTATTTGTTTCTCAGTTTTTATATAAAATGAGGATAACTTGCCCTCTACCCTCACATACATGTTGAAGGATAAATTTTATGCAAAATAATCTTGTCTGTGGTGTGAGCTATTTTCTGTTCCATGATCTAAAATAATGCTTTGTGAATAATAATTCTAAATAAATATTGAATGGATGACCTTTGACCAATTAGTTCCAAATACAGCTCGAAAGAAGAAACACCATAAAAGCCATTACCTATTATTATATTGCAATTAAAAGAAACCATTTGTAGGGTTCTATCATTGCAGGGTTCTATCAATTGTTCTATCAATTGCAGGGTTCTATCAATCTATCAAAATGATAGGGTTCTATCAATTACCTACATTGCAGGTAACTATCATTATTTCTACTATTTTCTCCATTTACATCTGTTAATTTTGCATTTAAAGAGACAGTGTGGGGGCGCCTGGGTGGCGCAGTCGGTTAAGCGTCTGACTTCAGCCAGGTCACGATCTCGCGGTCTGGGAGTTCGAGCCCCACGTCAGGCTCTGGGCTGATGGCTCGGAGCCTGGAGCCTGTTTCCGATTCTGTGTCTCCCTCTCTCTCTGCCCCTCCCCCGTTCATGCTCTGTCTCTCTCTGTCCCCCAAAAAATAAATAAACGTTGAAAAAATAAATAAATAAAGAGACAGTGTGGCATAATAGAAAAAGCGTGGGAACATACCTCCAAAATACTTTTTCAAATCCCCCAAAAATACTTTTTATAATGTTTATGATCTTTATGAAAGGTTGAATAACTTGTTTGTATTTCAGTCTCTGCAACTGCAGAATTAGAGCTGAATATTTACCCCATTGATAAGATGTAAAGGCACTAAACCTGTTACATGTTATGCACAGAGTAAATTATTTTATTATCACTACCATCAACAGTATTTAAGTCAATATGAGGTTTAAAAAATTATTTCATAATCTAGCATTTATATGCAAGTTTACCGAAATGTGTCTTTTAGGGGGCGCCTGGGTGGCTCAGTCAGTTAAGTGTCCGACTTCAGCTCAGGTCATGATCTTGCGGTTTGTGAGTTCAAGCCCCACGTCGGGCTCTGTGCTGACAGCTCAGAGCCTGGAGCCTCTTCAAATTCTGTGTCTTTCTCTCTCTCTCTCTGCCCCTCCCCTGCTCACACTCTGTCTCTCTCTGTCTCAAAAATAAATAAACATTAAAAAAAATTTTTTTTAAAGAAATGTGTCTTTTAGGTTGTGAACAATATCCACTAATCGAGGGGCATTAAGTTAATTAGGGTTAAAAAAAAAAAAGACAGGGGTGCCTGGGTGGCTCAGTCGGTTGAGCGTCCGACTTCAGCTCAGGTCATGATCTTGCGGTCCGTGAGTTCGAACCCCACATTGGGCTCTGTGCTGACGGTTCAGAACCTGGAGCCTGCTTCAGATTCTGTGACTCTCTGTGCCCCTCCCACATCATGCTTGCACGCTCTCTCTCTCTCTCTCTCTCTCTCCTGTCAAAAATAAATAAACATTAGAAAAAAAAAAAAAAAGACAACATTCCAACTACCAGGACCTTTGCTTTGTGTTGAGCCAGCCCAAGATCTCATTATACCAACAGGGTGGTTCTTCCCACACATAGTCCCAAAGAATTAAGTATTTTGTTAGCCTCAGGAACCAGTTTAATATTCTAAGATTTAGTCTTAAATACTGATACAATGAAATAGCAAACTCAAGTGCCTTCAGAGTAAATAGGTAATGTGAATGTCAGATTGGGGTCAGGTCAAGCCTCACCTCACACTTCACACCCAATTTAAAAAATACATTTCTGGCACCAGCCAATCAACCCACACAAGCAAACAAACATCTTTGGGCCAGAACCAGCCTATATAGGTCCATAGGAGAGATGGCCCTCCAGCATCCTGGCCCTGGCCAGCTCCAAGTGTGCTGTATGGCAGAGAGAGAGAGAGAGAGAGAGAGAGAGACCGACCCTTGGTCCTGCCCTCCAGGAACCACCCTCCCATGATAGGTGCCATTCCAATAGGTGAGCTTCTCTGGGTGTCATGGCAGGAGACAAAGCCATCTGGCTCCCAGAGATATCTGCAAATTGGAAACTTTTGGGAATGTTGGTTCTGGACCTCACACTGAAATCTGATGTTATACTCATCCAGGGTGGTCTCCAAACTTTTTAATTTCCCACTCCATTCCAGTAAAAATACCTGAGATTGTTCCCCATTCAGTGGCGGTAACACAGTTGCCATGCTAGCATGTACAAACTTGATTTTACTTATATCTTCCTCTTTATACATATGTACAGGACTAATACACATGATAAAAATCTTTGCCATGAGGGGCACCTGGGTGGCTCAGTCGGTTAAGCATCCAACTTCGGCTTGGGTCATGATCTCACAGTTTGTGAGTTCGAACCCCACGTTGGGCTCTGTGCTAACAGCTGAGAGCCTGGAGCCTACTTCAAATTCTGTGTCTCCCTCTCTCTCTGCCCCTCTCCCACTTACACTCTGCCTCTCTCTCTCTCTCTCTCTTTCTCTCTCAAAAATAAATAAACATAAAAAAAATTTTTTTTAAATCTTTGCTATGTCTGACCAAGTCTAAAAAAGGCCTTTTGATAAGTATATAATAAAAATCCCAGATTATAGTAAGTCATCTATTGGTAACAGAGTTTTATTTTTTGTATGATGTGAATAATGGTGGGCCATAGAACCATTAATTTGGTAGATTCTAATAAATACAGTAAATATTACTAAGCTTAGTTTTAAATTTTCCTATAAATGTACAGTAGAAGTTCTAATATTTTCTGTCTAAGCTCTGTGGGTGACCTTGGGCTTCCTGAGAGGGATACCACATGGTGTTCACAGTCCCAGTTTGGGGACCCCTGCTTGCAGGGCTGCCTTGGTCTAACCAAATTCACAAAGCTGACTAAATAAAACAGCCTTTGAGTTTATGTATAAGCAATGATTGCCAACGGGCCTGAATCCTTTCCTATGGGAAGCCTGTTTCTTTCTACCAGGGGAGAGTGAACATTGAAGGTCAGTATGGGCTGACTCTTTTCTCACCTAAATACCTTCGTACACTGTGAGCACCTGTCTTAGCATCAGCTTTTCTGGAGACTTCTCTGGGCCCAGATGTTAGGTTTTCTATTTTGTGGGGTTTTGGTACTCTGAAACAACCCTCTCCCAAGGTGGGGTGGTATGGAGAAGTGGTACCCAGGCCTAGAGTGGGCCTGACCTCAGTCCTATCCTTAATCTAGCCTAGATGGTCCCACCAAAGCCCACCTGTGAACATGTGCAGAGTGGGTCCCTGTTGCAGTTGCTTATCACTGCTTGTTAATTTCCAGTGTTTCATGCTCACCATAGGTTCTCACATTCAGAGGGCAGGACCAGGCAGGCCTGTCTGGGGTGGGGTCAGGGGGAGGGGGGAAAACACCAGGTTGTGCTGGAGTCCAGCTCCAGCAGGTGCAGGGGTTTCTGAAGGATGAACGGTGTCGGCAAAAAAGTGAAAATAAAACAAAACTAAAACAAAAATGAAAATAAAAAACTAAAATAAAAAGCTAAAATAAAAAACTAAAATAAAAAAACTAAAATAAAAATGGACAGAGACAACAGCAGCATGTTGAACTGGCCCATTTATTGTAGCAAATGTGGCATTATATATGCTAGTGATTTCCTTGTAGCATACGTCATCTGTGTTTTTCTAACATTACCTAATTTTGAAAATGTTCCTATGTATAAATGACCTTTAAGAAATAACATGGTGATTTTCCCCTAACTTTCCCGCATACCCTTTGATTATAGATTTGCTTCTTACATTATTCCATTATGCATCTGCGTTTATCTGTAATCTACAAAGCATTTGCTTTGCTGTTCTCGTGAAAGGCCCTCCATTTCTCAACACCTCAAGTGGAACAGTTACAGGGACATGACCTCCTAACCACATGAGGCCAGAAGAACAATGTGTTTGCCTTGGTCCAAGGTGCCAGAAAGGGGCTGAAAAAACCTTAGAAACCCATGCCTCATACATTCTCAGAGAGACAATGCACTTAGTAACCAATGAACCATTCTGTAGCTAAACTGACTAGGTTCAGTCATCTTCTGGAATGCCTCCAGGGGCCAGGTGGGCCTAAGGGTTGAAGTCACCTGTGCCCAGAGATACACTCCTTAGTTGCCGGAGTGAGGCTTTCAAAATCCACATGTCTCTACTATACAGGCCCTCTTTGCTGGCAAAGGTACGAGGCTATCCTTCCTATAAGTAGAGGAGTCTCCTTAGGGGATGGCAAGGGCTAAATGTAAGGCCACACCATTTCTTGTGGAACCTTATTTTCTTCCCTAATGGTTCTTTTCCCAGGGGGCCTGCCGAGGGCAATTCCCCAACAGACAATACCCCAGGTAGTTTTAAAGCTAAATTACCTAAAAGCAGGAGTACAAGAAGCTTCACCGTCGGTGGGCCGTCTTGCAGTCACCAATCCATCCACAGCCCGGGCTTTGCCACTCAGGCTGGGATAGCTCAGCTTCCAGCAGGGTTGGCCTCTGCTGAGCAGTCCTGGGGAGAAGTTTCCTATATTTGGGCCCTTCCTCATCTGCATGCTTACCTGCCAAGCCTTCCCCACATGTAGCTCCAGGTTTGCTTGTGAGAGTGTTCTAGTAGAGACACTGCCCCCTGCCCATGGGGCTTGTGGTTTTCACATAGTAATCACTCAGTAAGGACTTTAGCCAAGACTTCTGCTGGGCCCCACTACCCCAGGACTCCCACCCAGCACCTTTGGGATGGGGTCCAGCCATACAGGCAGCCAGAATCATAGACCCTTAGGGCTCAAAGGGAGACCTACTGTGGAGGAACCCCCTTGTGACAACAGGGAAGGTGAGCACCTTGGGGTGTGGCACTAGCCTCCAAAATGCTGTGAAGCTATTTATTTTTGTGACTTACTCTGTGGAAATACCAGCCATTGCTTTAGGAATTGGTGCTTTCCTCCTGTTTAATAAGCAGTCCCTAGTCAAGGAAATGGGTTATTGCAGGATTTTTTACCTCAATACCCAGGGTTTGTTGTCTTGCTGCTTTGAAGAATGAAGAGGTGGACACAATAAAATGAAAAACACACAAAAGTTTATTAGAGTATAAGTTTAGGAAGTAAGAATGGTATGAAAACTGTCTTTGCAGAGAGGGGGCATTTAAAAGGGAATGTCCATGACTATAGGCAAGGGTCTTTGTTTTAGAAGGTTCTGGTAACCCCCCTCCCCCCCCCCCCCCCCCCCCCGCTTCCCCCTTGCTCCTTCTCAGATCCTACCCTTATTGGCTTGATAACTCTAGGTGCTGGGTTGTCTATTCCTGATTGGCTTGACTCCATCATGTGAGGAGTCAGGGTATGGTCATAATGCCCCTCATATAACATAAGTTTTATGGTTTACCTATTTTAGTTATGTATTTTGATTGTCAAATTCCTGAAGGGGAGTAGGTGGTTTCTGTTACATTCTTTTTTTTTTTAACAGCTATCTTTTTTTTTTTCAATGTTTATTCATTTTTGAAAGAGAGAGAGAGAGAGACAGAGAGAGAGAGAGAGAGAGAGAGAGAGAGAGAGAAAGCATGAATGGGGGAAGGCCACAGAGAGAGGGAGACTATATAGAATCCAAAGCAGGCTCCAGGCTCTGAGCTGTCAGCCCAGAGCCCAACATGGCCTGAATCCGTGAACTGTGAGATCATGACCTAAGCCAAAGTTGGACGCTCAACCGACTGAGCCACCCAAGTGTCTGTTATATTCTTAAGAGGAACCTTACTCCCGAGGGTCAGTCCCACTCCTCTGGTCAGTCCCTCTCAGCGTTGTTCCAAAATATGTGTTTTTCTCCATCCAAGGACCTCAGGTCCTAACCTTTCTTTCCCTCTCTGCCTATTTTGCCCTATCTTTCCCTATCATAGTGTTAGGACTAAGTTGGGGAAAAGTTGGACCTTCTTTGAAACACATGGATGCAAGCTGTTTTATGTTACTGCATTTCAAATCAGATCTATTTGCTCCTGATTGTTAAATGATTTGGTGTGGAATTCTCTGACAGATCACCTGTGCTACATAAGAAGGGCTAAACCCTAAAACCAATAAATTCTCCTTCAGCTCTCTAAGTTCCACAAAAATCCCATTGTTTCTGGCTGCAAGGAAAGGAATATAAAAGCTAGAGGAAGGCACATCTTCTTCCTTGAGCTGTGACCCCCACAGCGGAGGCTTCCTTTTGCTGCCAAGGGAGCTCACTGTCGCATGGGGTGGGGCTTCACAGCCATCTATTCTCGGAGCCTCACCAGAGCAGTCTAGTGAGGAGGCCCCAGCAGAGTAGGGCTTCTAACAGAGCAGGTACAGACCTCTCTGCTTCAGTCTCTTAAAGCCGGCCTGTGACAGTGTGTCTTACATACTCAGGATTTTTTTTTTTCAGACCTGGAAGACTTTCTTGCTGCACGGTCTAATGGAGAAAGAACACAACACATGCTGAGTGTTCTCTTCCTCCTTCCCTGCTTGCTCGTACAAAGCATCCTTAGTGAAGCGGGAGACTCCTGACTGGATCTTAGAGGACCTAACTCGCAGTTCCACAATGGAAGAACCTTGGTGTTCCCAGCACAAGCTTGAGCAAGCATGGTCTCTGTGGGAAAGCCAGGGCTGTGCATCCACATCGTTTTCTGTGTTGTAGGTAATAGATTTGTTTCATTTCCTAGAACTGAAGCATTAGGTGAATATTTTTATTGTTTAATAAATATTTTCATGAAACATTTTCTCCTCTAAGCCTTATTTCAAGGTCTGCAACCTAGAGGAACCATGAGTAAACACTTGTTCTGGGGCCTATTCAAGCCTAAATTACCTCTGATGATTTAAGAATAAACTGAGCATGCGGCCCCTCCCAGATAACAAGTTCCCTTTGAGTACCCCTTCATCTCCCACACACATAGATACACCATGGATGTGGCAGCACTTCATGTCATGCATTTGTTTACTGTCAGTGTCCCCCACTACTCTTACAAATCTTTGGGAGGCAGGGACAGCACCACATGTGCTGTGGGTCTGGCAAAGAGCTGCTGCCTTAAAAAATGCTTCATTGATAAAGAAGCAAGAAGGGGGAGAAAGGGTATGAAGGAGGGAGACAAGACTGGAGGCTGACAGCCACTTTTTTCTCACCTCCTTTTCTGCAGCTTCCCCTACTAAACCAGCTCCTTTGTGACACCTTTTTCAGGGCCTTTGGCACTTCTTCGGATTATCACCATCTCCTTAAAAGGGGAAGATTCTCCATAGCAGAATCCATTCTAAAGACAAGGCAGAGAGAATTCAGCAAAAAGAGGTCAGAGCCTCAGGCTCTAGGCTAGCCCTCCTCTCTTGGAGTCTAGTGATCTGATAGCCAACCAAGCAAGCACAGCTTACCTGCAGCAGGCCAGCCACTAAATCTTGTTACAGACTCAAACTTGTCCACGAACATGATGTGCCTTGCTTGTAATTCCTAAAGCTGCCTTGCTCTGTTGAACCTAGGAACAGTTTATATGTAGTGATTGGGGAAGGAGGTGAATACATGAAAGGAGAGTGATAGGTTTCTTGAAATCTTGGGTGGGGTAGCCTTGAAACAACCTGAAGGTATGCATTCATGATGGGGGGCATCAGATAATTTCAAGACAGATGTTATCATCTGGTCTCTATTAAGTTTCTATATCAATGTGTAAACAAGGAATAGAGAGTGAAAAAGGCAGAGTTAATGGGGCTGAAAGGAGGATAAAATATAGGAACATAAAAAGCAACATGAAGTTAGGTTAATAATATAAATCCTACAACTGTAGTACTGTTTATGCTTTCAAAACAGGTCCAGCCACCAAGCATCCAGCCTCAATCTGAATCCCAATCTGAAATCAAGTATGTATAAAGAATTTATGAAAAATAAAGGGACTGAAGGACCCATCTTCCTATCAATCACACAGTACTTGGGAGTTAGGCATTTCTAAGCTGGATCTGTCAAGTACATTAGCTCTCAGATAATCACAACTCTGGACAGTTACCACAACTAGAAATCAGAGGAGTGAAAACAAGAAGAATATTACAAATTATTCAAGTAAATGATAAGAATAAAATGGGATCAAGAAATGGACTCTGGAATAGATAATACAGCCTGAATTAATATATTAATTGATCAAGATATTGATATTTTTATAAGGCTTATAGAACTTCATTTAAAGAATTCATAGCTGAGTTCAATAGAAAGGCCTTCCCATTGCTCATGTGATGTAAAGCTGCATGTACTGGAGTACTTTTATAGACAGAAAAGTGCCCTGCCTCGAGACAGTTGCCACAATGCTCAACTGTCAAAATGCTGCATTGGAGGGTAGTTTTGACTCTATTTAGATAGTAGAACACTCTACCTACCTATAGGTGAATAGAGAGCTCTTGGTGTGAGCACTAAAATGGGAAGTGATGCTGAATTAAATAGGCTACTACTTTAGTGTTACACATAGCATACACACACTACACACTCACATGTAACAATTCAACAAAATCTTTTGAGGCCCACTATAAGCTGGGCCCATTGGCACAGTCCTTCAAGCAGGAAATAGGAGAGAGAAGTGAAACAATGCAAAGGTTGTCAGTGACTACAGAAGTACATCAGAATGGGGCAGGGGCACATTGGAGACACCAGATGAGAGGGGCATGTCCAGAAGATCCACTTTGAAAGCATACATTTCAAATAGATTGGACTTCCATTGAGTTTTTCAGCTTTTTAAGTCCACTTCACTTTATTAGCCTATGTAATACAATTACTTTAAAAATCTATATTATAAATTAGTTTGTTGGCATTTTCAACCATTAATTATGAAAATATGAATTCAGAATGTGCAATATTCAAATGAATGTTAAAGAAGGTAGAATACAGGAAAGGATTGACTTATCCCCCTATATTGGATCTTTTTATTTATTTACAAATAAAATTGTTTATATTTAAGGCATATAATGTGATGATTTGATATACGTATGTGCAGTCAAGTTAATTAACACACCCATCACCTCACATAGTTCTTTTTTCTAGATAAGAACACTTAGGTTCTACTTTTAGCAAATTCCAAGTATACAATAAAGTATTAGTAACTATAGTCATCATGTTGTGCAATAGATCCCAGAACTTACTCATCTTATACCTGAGTTTACACGCTTTGACCAACATCTCTCCATATATCCACCCTCCCAGTGCTGACAACCACCTTTCTTTAAGTTCAATTAATTTAGATTCACCATATAAGTAAGATCATACAGGGTTTGTTTTCTGTGTCTTGTTTATTTCACTTTGCATAATGTCTTCCAGGTTCATCTATATTGTCCAAAATGGCAGGATTGCCTTCATTTTAACACTGAATGATATTCCTCTGTATATATGTGTACTTATTATGTATATGCACATACACACACACACACACACACACACACACACACACACATTTTTATCCATTCATCCATTGACAGACACTTAGGACACATATTGTTATCCATTCATCCATTGACAGACACTTAGGTTTTTTCCACATCTTGGCCATTGTGAATAATGCTACAATGATGAAAGGATTTCAGGTATCTCTTATTTCCTTAACATATATAAACAGAAATGGAATTGCTAGATCATAAGGTAGTTTATTTTTAATTTTTTGAGGAACTTCCATACTGTTTTCTATGATGGTTATATCAACAGTGTACAAGTGTTCCCCTTCTTCCACATCCTTGTGAATACTTGTTAATTCTTGTATTTGGCATAATAGCCATCCTAACAGGTTGGACATCTCATGTGGTTTTGATTTACATTTCCCTGATGACTAGTGATGCTGAGTTCCTATTCATATACTATGGACCATTTGTGTGTCTTCTTTGGGGAAATGTCAGTTCAGGTCAATAAAGGGTTTATTTGGACTATGGTTCATGAAAAAGTAATTACTAAACTTTTGAGAAATATTTCTAGGCAATAGTGATTTTTGATAGCAAAGTTGCCTTTAAATAGTTTCAAGTGCATTCTGGTCAGTACCTTGTATTGCAACTCAAATGTTGTAGAAGCAAACAAGTGATGAACTTTGAACATGTATTCTCAGAATTTGATGAATATGTTTATACTATGTGTAGAATGTTCACAAAATACGTTTTACACTTTTTACATTTTTATACCAATATGAAGTATGCTGAAAAACATAGGCAGGCAAAAATTGTCTCATTTTTGATAGCTGCACTTAGGAAACTGAACTGAGAGAACTGTTCCATGTTTGAGAGGCTACAGTTGTGGTGAAACGGAAAAGCAAGATTTCTTCCTTACTAGTATGAATATGTAAGATACAAACTCTCATTTACATTATAAGTGGGAAATTGGATCCTCCTAATAGAATAATTCCTGACTATAAATAATAAAAGCAAATTAACCATCCTATCTATCTATCTATCTATCTATCATCCATTTATCATCAATCATCTACCCACCTACCTACCTAGCTCTGAAATAATATAAAATCTCATCCAGCAATGGTGAAAAGTAAACCACCACCTTCTTCTGTAGTGTTTGGAGAATTTGATAATAAAAGGTATTTTCCCTGTAAATAGCTCTCCAGGTGTCCAGAGAGATCATTAAAAGGCAGAAACTTCCCAGGAGACAAAAGGGGATCCTGGGCTCATGGTTGGAAACTTCACATAAATGTGTCACACATCTTATCTGTATCCTGCCATTGAGGAAAGCAGATAAAGGCAGCTTTCCTAGGCCACTATCTCAGAGCTGCCCCATCCCAGGGATGAGCCTATTCATACCTCTGGTTTTGCTCACCCTGACAGCTGGTGAAGGGACCTCCTTTGGAGAAAGTAATTACAATCTGTCTCCATTCTATATTGTTTATAGAAGCGACTCTTTCCTTGCCAGCTTTCCTTCTCACTCAGTCTACCCTGGCATATCCTAGAAAAGTAGGGTTTGTTGTTATAAGGCCATGTAAGCTCTTACTCGGGGAACCACTTGGGGACACTGAGAAAAGGAACAGGGAATGCCACCTGTCACATGGTTTCAATTTCCTGACTGTTCAGAGCTTTTAACCCATTCCTGCATTAGAATTTACTTAAGAGCCAAAGCGAATGCCTGCCAGTCCAGGAGCCCTCTCTTACCTTCCAGCCACCTCACACTCCCTCTGCCCCAGGATTGAAGTCACTAACTTCTTGACTGGTAGCATTTAAAAGCAGCTGTATATGTATTTCCAATCTCTGTAGTCTGCAAAACCCATCTGGCACAAGTAGCTTTATATCACACAGGCAGTAGGTCCTGTGACTGACCTTTCTATTGAATTCATTTTTGAATATTTAAAAGGAAGTTGTATAAACATTATATACACAGGTTTTTGTCATTTCACCTGGATTGTCTGCTATTGGAAAGGAAAACAGAGAGTGGTGTCACCTCCAGTTAGAACTGCTGGGCACTCCACTGATCTGACCAGGAGCTGGACACCTTTTGGATCCCAACTAGACACTATGAAAGTTTAGCCAGAGAGATAGCAGGGTCCCCAGCAGGTGAACACTGCCAATCTGAGTGGGAGTGCTGTGCTTGGAAATGTTTGCAACACTTCCACTGGTGTTCATACCCTGACATGTAAACAAATGTTCAATAACCAGCTCTCCAGAAAAATATCTATAAAAAATGTTATAGTATTTACTTTGTATATTTATAAATATGTTATATATTATAAATAGGCATATCTATCAGTTTATTATAAGTAAGGTAGATGCAGTTTGTTATTTATAAATATAGATAGCACAGAATTTGTACATAATAATAACATATATAATATTCTATCATGAATTCCACATAGCCAATAAGCTTTTGTTGACTTTTTACCAAATTTTGCATCTGTGCCCAACCTATGATTGTGATTCAACAATAATTTGACAAATGGTGCTGCATCCTCATTCACTGACTCTTTCTCCAATACATTGTCATTACATCTGATATGTGATTTGTGAATCTATGTCTAATGTCCGTACAAATGATGTTAAATATCTGAAACCTTTTTGAACTTTGGTACATGTGTGAGAACTTCACTTGCTTGTTGACATGAATAACTTCTTTACTGTTTTAGAATGTAACTGGGATTTGTTTTAATCAAGAACGGTAAGACATATGGACACAGAAATGACTGTCATGAAGAAAGAAGTTTACACTTACAGATCCCTAGAAGTAGAAGGCATAGAACACCACACAGAGCCGCATGGGGAAACACCAGGGTCATTCAGGAGACAGAGGGAACAAGGGAAAAATGTAGGCAAAAGCCTTAAATTTTGGTTTCCATGGGAAGGAATGGGCAAGGCAAGGTAAGAAGGCTTAGGATTGGCTAGTTTGAATAATTTCAGCAGACTCTGGGGCAGAGAGTCTGTCCTTAGTTTCCTGGTACATTTTTCCATTGCCCCCTCTGCCTCCTAACTGACTCTGTGCTTCTCTACCTGTCCTCTTGAGATTTGTGAGTATAACAAACTATCTTTTCAATGGCCTTGTCATACCTGAATAGTAATAGAAGCTACATTTTAAGACACATAGGAATGAGTTGTTCATACATTAGAACTATAATGGACTAAAGAACCGTGTAAGCTTTGGCACTGGGTCATCACTGTGAAAGCTGCAAATGCTAGTGTGGTAACTTTGTATCTACTGCTGACTGAACCTCCACAAAGGCCAACCATGCAAGTGTGACCCACATGTCTAGACAAGGATGGTTAGTAATGAGCATACACTTGGACTCCAGGCATTGTCTCGAGGGAAGCCTGGTACTGCTTGGGCCTCTAGAGTTTACTGTATACCGAGAGATACCTCAGTTCATCTGGGGCGGGGGAAAGGTCATCACCACTCAAAATGTTCACAAGGTTGTAAATGAACAAAAACCATATTTTAGAATCTCTGTTATTGAGTCAATAATAACTTCATCTAATAATAAACCTTACCTTGAAGGAGGCTTTTATATTTCCCTCATGGAATTTGATCAATCATAATGAAAGAAAAGCCACCATAACTGTCTTTCTTTGCCATGTGAGGGAACAGAGGCTTGAGGACTAAGCAGGTACATAGCCAGCAAATAAGAAACAGGGCACTGAAGTTTTGGTGCCTTGATTCCAAAGCCCATGATGCATTTTCTCTCACATCTCTACTGCCTGGAAGGGACTGTAAATTTCTACTATGAATTAGGCATCAATTGTGATTTTAGTTCTTGCTCTAGAGCCTCCTTGTGTGGGGCGCTTGCCAGCCCCAAGACTTCAGTAACCCAGTCCTTGCTCCCTCAAGTACTTTTAGGATCAAGTGGGCATTTTCCCCCTCTGATGCCACATTCCTTCCCTTCTCCTCATTCCCAAACTCTTTCAATTACAGGCTTCCTACAATCTTTTGTAGTCAGGCCCTGGGGCAGCCACATGCCACACCCAGCTCTGGTAGGAATCTGAGAAAGGAGGAGTTTTCAGGCAGAGCTGGAGAAATTCACTTGAGATTTCACCAACTGGGATCTAACATTTCACTTCAGATAATGTTGCCCAAAACAGGAAATGCCATTCCCTTGTGGAAAATCTCTCTCCCTCATTTGTGCAAGCCATGGTTTCTGTGTGATGCACAAAAGACACAATAAAATAAAAAGAAAAGCAAGAGATCTTCAGGGACTGGCCATTAAGGTGGGCACCTGGCTCTTTTACAAGAGATGAAAAAACAGGCTGTGCATTGCAAGGTGGAGGAAGGAAAGTTCAGCAGTAGGAGAGGGAAAACACCACTCAGTTTCGTGTGGAGTCGACCACTTAAAATAGGCTCTTGCTGTCTTCTGTGGACCTTTGCAAGGAATCATGCCTATGTCATTGTTTTAAGTGAATATAAATCTATAATGAGACAAATTATGGTTTGAATTTTCCTTTTAGATCCTGTATATGTGTGAAATATGTTGCATTTTAGTGAAATTTGTTTGTCCTGTCAGTGTCAATATTTTCCTCCACAAAATAAACAGTTGAGACTGCTGGATTGAAAAATATCACAATTCACCCCCAGAAACTCCTTGAAATTCTTAATCTCTGGGTGATAGTTTCCATGACATTAACAGGGAGGTTCTAAGGATTAGGAGATGACTACCTGGTGGGCTCCATGGGTGAGTGCAGCACTCAGAGCCTAGTGCTGGATGTTATAAGAAAAAAGATTTATGAAAGCAGAAGGAAGACACTAGGCACACCAGATGATGGGATGAAGGAGAGGTCAAAGGTCTCAAGAACAGAAGAATCAGTAGAGCATCATCACCTGAGCCCAGCTACAACTGACCAATATTTGTGCTCCCCTGAGTGGGGATGAGGCAGGATATGCCACTATGGCTAGCATGAGCACTGTATGGAGGTCCCCCTACAAGACTGCATTAGAGCTTCCTTCTGTTCTCATGTCTTCTCCAACTGTGTGACATACCATGTATTTTCTTTCATGACTTTAGCAATTTCACCAACAGAAATTAGTGAAAGGCAGCGAAGTGAAGTCTCCAAAGATTGGCTCAGAAACGCATTGGCCCAGAAGGGCAGTTTAAGAGGCTAGGGCAGCTGCGGTAGCATGTTCTGTTGCAGTGGAAGTGGGCAGGGCACTGGTTTCAGTGCAGGGCAAGCCCAGCAGAGATAGGAGCATATCCCGGAGCTCAGGTGGTCCTTGCTGCTCCCTTTGTGGCCAGAACTTCTGTTGGAATTTTTCTCTTAATTTTTTTTAACATTTATTTATTTTTGTTTTTGTTTTTGTTTTTTTTTTTTTTATGAAATTTATTGACAAATTGGTTTCCATACAACACCCAGTGCTCATCCCAAAAGGTGCCCCCCTCAATACCCATCACCCACCCTCTCCTCCCTCCCACCCCCCATCAACCCTCAGTTTGTTCTCAGTTTTTAAGTCTCTTATGCTTTGGCTCTCTCCCATTCTAACCTCTTTTTTTTTTTTTTTTTTCCTTCCCCTCCCCCATGGGTTCCTGTGAAGTTTCTCAGGATCCACATAAGAGTGAAACCATATGGTATCTGTCTTTCTCTGTATGGCTTATTTCACTTAGCATCACACTCTCCAGTTCCATCCACGTTGCTACGAAAGGCCATATTTCATTTTTTCTCATTGCCACGTAATATTCCATTGTGTATATAAACCACAATTTCTTTATCCATTCATCAGTTGATGGACATTTAGGCTCTTTCCATAATTTGGCTATTGTTGAGAGTGCTGCTATGAACATTGGGGTACAAGTGCCCCTATGCATCAGTGCTCCTGTATCCCTTGGATAAATTCCTAGCAGTGCTATTGCTGGGTCATAGGGTAGGTCTATTTTTAATTTTCTGAGGAACCTCCACACTGCTTTCCAGAGCGGCTGCACCAATTTGCATTCCCACCAACAGTGCAAGAGGGTTCCCGTTTCTCCACATCCTCTCCAGCATCTATAGTCTCCTGATTTGCTCATTTTGGCCACTCTGACTGGCGTGAGGTGATACCTGAGTGTGGTTTTGATTTGTATTTCCCTGATAAGGAGCGACGCTGAACATCTTTTCATGTGCCTGTTGGCCATCCGGATGTCTTCTTTAGAGAAGTGTCTATTCATGTTTTCTGCCCATTTCTTCACTGGGTTATTTGTTTTTCGGGTGTGGAGTTTGGTGAGCTCTTTATAGATTTTGGATACTAGCCCTTTGTCCGATATGTCATTTGCGAATATCTTTTCCCATTCCGTTGGTTGCCTTTTAGTTTTGTTGGTTGTTTCCTTGGCTGTGCAGAAGCTTTTTATCTTCATAAGGTCCCAGTAATTCACTTTTGCTTTTAATTCCCTTGCCTTTGGGGATGTGTCCAGTAAGAGATTGCTACGGTTGAGGTCAGAGAGGTCTTTTCCTGCTTTCTCCTCTAAGGTTTTGATGGTTTCCTGTCTCACATTTAGGTCCTTTATCCATTTTGAGTTTATTTTTGTGAATGGTGTGAGAAAGTGGTCTAGTTTCAACCTTCTGCATGTTGCTGTCCAGTTCTCCCAGCACCATTTGTTAAAGAGGCTGTCTTTTTTCCATTGGATGTTCTTTCCTGCTTTGTCAAAGATGAGTTGGCCATACGTTTGTGGGTCTAGTTCTGGGGTTTCTATTCTATTCCATTGGTCTATGTGTCTGTTCTGGTGCCAATACCATGCTGTCTTGATGATGACAGCTTTGTAGTAGAGGCTAAAGTCTGGGATTGTGATGCCTCCTGCTTTGGTCTTCTTCTTCAAAATTCCTTTGGCTATTCGGGGCCTTTTGTGGTTCCATATGAATTTTAGGATTGCTTGTTCTAGTTTTGAGAAGAATGCTGGTGCAATTTTGATTGGGATTGCATTGAATGTGTAGATAGCTTTGGGTAGTATTGACATTTTGACAATATTTATTTTTCCAATCCATGAGCAGGGAATGTCTTTCCATTTCTTTAAATCTTCTTCAATTTCCTTCATAAGCTTTTTATAGTTTTCAGCATACAGATCCTTTACATCTTTGGTTAGATTTATTCCTAGGTATTTTATGCTTCTTGGTGCAATTGTGAATGGGATCAGTTTCTTTATTTGTCTTTCTGTTGCTTCATTGTTAGTGTATAAGAATGCAACTGATTTCTGTACATTGATTTTGTATCCTGCAACTTTGCTGAATTCCTGTATCAGTTCTAGCAGACTTTTGGTGGAGTCTATCGGATTTTCCATGTATAATATCATGTCATCTGCAAAAAGCGAAAGCTTGACTTCATCTTTGCCAATTTTGATGCCTTTGATTTCCTTTTGTTGTCTGATTGCTGATGCTAGAACTTCCAGCACTATGTTAAACAGCAGCGGTGAGAGTGGGCATCCTTGTCGTGTTCCTGATCTCAGGGAAAAAGCTCTCAGTTTTTCCCCGTTGAGGATGATGTTAGCTGTGGGCTTTTCATAAATGGCTTTTATGATCTTTAAGTATGTTCCTTCTATCCCGACTTTCTCAAGGGTTTTTATTAAGAAAGGGTGCTGGATTTTGTCGAAGGCCTTTTCTGCATCGATTGACAGGATCATATGTTTCTTCTCTTTTTTTTTGTTAATGTGATGTATCACGTTGATTGATTTGCGAATGTTGAACCAGCCCTGCATCCCAGGAATGAATCCCACTTGATCATGGTGAATAATTCTTTTTATATGCCGTTGAATTCGATTTGCTAGTACCTTATTGAGAATTTTTGCATCCATATTCATCAGGGATATTGGCCTGTAGTTCTCTTTTTTGACTGGGTCTCTGTCTGGTTTAGGAATCAAAGTAATACTGGCTTCATAGAATGAGTCTGGAAGTTTTCCTTCCCTTTCTATTTCTTGGAATAGCTTGAGAAGGATAGGTATTATCTCTGCTTTAAACGTCTGGTAGAACTCCCCTGGGAAGCCATCTGGTCCTGGACTCTTATTTGTTGGGAGATTTTTGATAACCGATTCAATTTCTTCGCTGGTTATGGGTCTGTTCAAGCTTTCTATTTCCTCCTGATTGAGTTTTGGAAGAGTGTGGTTGTTCAGGAATTTGTCCATTTCTTCCAGGTTGTCCAGTTTGTTGGCATATAATTTTTCATAGTATTCCCTGATAATTGTTTGTATCTCTGAGGGATTGGTTGTAATCATTCCATTTTCATTCATGATTTTATCTATTTGGGTCATCTCCCTTTTCTTTTTGAGAAGCCTGGCTAGAGGTTTGTCAATTTTGTTTATTTTTTCAAAAAACCAACTCTTGGTTTCGTTGATCTGCTCTACAGTTTTTTTAGTTTCTATATTGTTTATTTCTGCCCTGATCTTTATTATTTCTCTTCTTCTGCTGGGCTTAGGCTGCCTTTGCTGTTCTGCTTCTAGTTCCTTTAGGTGTGCTGTTAGATTTTGTATTTGGGATTTTTCTTGTTTCTTGAGATAGGCCTGGATTGCAATGTATTTTCCTCTCAGGACTGCCTTTGCTGTGTCCCAAAGCGTTTGGATTGTTGTATTTTCATTTTCGTTTGTTTCCATATATTTTTTAATTTCTTCTCTAATTGCCTGGTTGACCCACTCAATCGTTAGTAGGGTGTTCTTTAACCTCCATGCTTTTGGAGGTTTTCCAGACTTTTTTCTGTGGTTGATTTCAAGCTTCATAGCATTGTGGTCTGAAAGTAAGCATGGTATAATTTCAATTCTTGTAAACTTATGAAGGGCTGTTTTGTGACCCAGTATATGATCTATCTTGGAGAATGTTCCATGTGCACTCGAGAAGAAAGTATATTCTGTTGCTTTGGGATGCAGAGTTCTAAATATATCTGTCAAGTCCATCTGATCCAATGTCTCATTCAGGGCCCTTGTTTCTTTATTGACCGTGTGTCTAGATGATCTATCCATTTCTGTAAGTGGTGTATTAAAGTCCCCTGCAATTACCACATTCTTATCAATAAGGTTGCTTATGTTTATGAGTAATTGTTTTATATATTTGGGGGCTCCGGTATTCGGTGCATAGACATTTATAATTGTTAGCTCTTCCTGATGGATAGACCCTGTAATTATTATATAATGTCCTTCTTCATCTCTTGTTACAGCCTTTAATTTAAAGTCTAGTTTGTCTGATATAAGTATGGCTACTCCAGCTTTCTTTTGGCTTCCAGTCGCATGATAAATAGTTCTCCATCCCCTCACTCTCAATCTAAAGATGTCCTCAGGTCTAAAATGAGTCTCTTGTAGACAGCAAATAGATGGGTCTTGTTTTTTTATCCATTCTGATACCCTATGTCTTTTGGTTGGCGCATTTAATCCATTTACATTCAGTGTTATTATAGAAAGATACGGGTTTAGAGTCATTGTGATGTCTGTATGTTTTATGCTTATAGTGATGTCTCTGGGACTTTGTCTCACAGGGTCCCCCTTAGGATCTCTTGTAGGGCTGGTTTAGTGGTGACAAATTCCTTCAGTTTTTGTTTGTTTGGGAAGACCTTTATCTCTCCTTCTATTCTAAATGACAGACTTGCTGGATAAAGGATTCTCGGCTGCATATTTTTTCTGTCTAGCACCCTGAAAATCTCGTGCCAATTCTTTCTGGCCTGCCAAGTTTCAAAAGAGAGATCAGTCACGAGTCTTATAGGTCTCCCTTTATATGTGAGGGCACGTTTACCCCTTGCTGCTTTCAGAATCTTCTCTTTATCCTTGTATTTTGCCAGTTTCACTATGATATGTCGTGCAGAAGATCGATTCAAGTTACGTCTGAAGGGAGTTCTCTGTGCCTCTTGGATTTCAATGCCTTTTTCCTTCCCCAGTTCAGGGAAGTTCTCAGCTATTATTTCTTCAAGTACCCCTTCAGCACCTTTCCCTCTCTCTTCCTCCTCTGGGATACCAATTATGCGTATATTATTTCTTTTTAGTGTATCACTTAATTCTCTAATTTTCCCCTCATACTCCTGGATTTTTTTATCTCTCTTTTTCTCAGCTTCCTCTTTTTCCATAACTTTATCTTCTAGTTCACCTATTCTCTCCTCTGCCTCTTCAAGCCGAGCTGTGGTGGTTTCCATTTTGTTATGCATTTCGTTTAAAGCGTTTTTCAGCTCCTCGTGACTGTTCCTTAGTCCCTTGATCTCTGTAGCAAGAGATTCTCTGCTGTCCTGTATACTGTTTTCAAGCCCAGCGATTAATTTTATGACTATTATTCTAAATTCACTTTCTGTTATGTTATTTAAGTCCTTTTTGATCAGCTCATTAGCTGTTGTTATTTCCTGGAGATTCTTCTGAGGGGAATTCTTCCGCTTGGTCATTTTGGATAGTCCCTGGCGTGGTGAGGACCTGCAGGGCACTTCCCCTGTGCTGTGGTGTATAACTGGAGTTGGTGGGCGGGGCCGCAGTCAGACCTGATGTCTGCCCCCAGCCCACCGCTGGGGCCACAGTCAGACTGGTGTGTGCCTTCTCTTCCCCTCTCCTAGGGGCGGGATTCACTGTGGGGTGGTGTGGCTCGTCTGGGCTACTTGCACCGTGCCAGGCTTGTGATGCTGGGGATCTGGCGTATTAGCTGGGGTGGGTAGGCAAGGTGCTCGGGGGCAGGAGGGGCAGGCTTAGATCGCTTCTCCTTAGGTGATCCACTTCAGGAGGGGCCCTGTGGCAGCGGGAGGGAGTCAGATCCGCTGCCGGAGGTTTGGCTCCGCAGAAGCGCAGAGTTGGGTGTTTGCGCGGAGCGAGCAAGTTCCCTGGCAGGAACCAGTTCCCTTTGGGATTTCGGCTGGGGGATGGGCGGGGGAGATGGCGCTGGTGAGCGCCTTTGTTCCCCACCAAACTGAGCTCTGTTGTCAGGGGGCTCAGCAGCTCTCCCTCCCTTTGTCCTCCAGCCTTCCCGCTTTCCTAGCAGAGCTGTTAACTTATGACCTCCCAGACGCTAAGTCGCGCTTGTTGTGGGAACACAGTCCGTCAGGCCCCTCCGCTTTTGCAAGCCAGATTCGGTGGCTGTGCTTGGCCGGCGAGCCGCCCCTCCGCCCCGGCTCCCTCCCGCCAGTCCGTGGAGCGCGCACCGCTTCGCCGCCCTTCCTACCCTCTTCCGTGGGCCTCTCGTCTGCGTTTGGCTCCGGCGACTCCGTTCTGCTAATCCTCTGGCGGTTTTCTGGGTTATTTAGGCAGATGTAGATGGAATCTAAGTGATCAGCAGGACGTGCGGTGAGCCCAACGTCCTCCTAAGCCGCCATCTTGCCGCCGACTCAGAAAGTCTAACATTTATTTATTTTTGAGAGAAAGAGACAGAGTGCAAGTAGGGGGAGGGGCAGAGAGAGAGGGAGACACAGAATTTGAGGCAGTCTCCAGGCTCTTGAGCTGTCAGCACAGAGCTTGATGCTGGACTCAAACTAATGAATGGTGAGATCATGACCTGAGCCAAAGTTGGACGCTTAACTGACTGAGCCACCCAGGTGCTCCCACTGGGAGTTTTTCTAAAAGTGTCTTGGAATTCTCAGGCCCAGACTCTTCCTTTATAAGTCTTTCGTCTCATGGGGATGGGAATCATGGCTATGGGCAAGCCCTGCAAGGGCAGCAACATGCCATCCTCATTGCCAGTGCTCAACACTGGGCAATGTCAGGTGAATACACTCCTGGAGTAGGATCTAGTTCAGGTTTGAAAAGGACCCCTTCTCAGCCTGCTCAGGCCTGTTGGGCCCCAGATGGAGCCAGTGCCTGCCCAGGCTTTCATCAAGGGTGGGCTTCTGAAGACAGTGAAGGGACTTTCTGCTTTGATTTTGTCTAGTACAGGCTCTGTGGGGCCATGATCTGCACCTCTGTTTTCAAGTGGCCCTCTGCTGGGAACTCTTCTAGGACCTGAATGTTGACCTTACTGTTTTAGTGTCCCCAGGGCCTCACAGAGGCCCTGGCACTTGTATGTGCCCAGGCCAGTGAACCACTCTGCAAGGAAAACCAGTGGATCTTCCTCATCAATGGAATTCTAGAACTACTCTATCAGCCATGGCAGCCACTAGCCAGATGAGCCTGCTTATATTTCAGTGAATTAAAATACAGTCCCTCAGTTACATAAGCTCCATTTCAAGTGCTTGTCAACCTACCCATTGTGGCCAGCGACCACCATGCTGGATTGTGCAGAGAGAACATCTCCCTGCCTCACAGATGCTGTCCTGGGCAGCTGCTTTGAGCCTAGCACAGGGCTGCTGTCCTTGTACTTCACATAATCCAAAGATTCAGAAACAGTAGCAACCTGCATGTGATTTATTTCCTTTTTCTGTCTCTTTTTAATTCTCTTTCTTAGTCATAGGCTCCTCTTTGTAGCTCTTCCCCATTCCTTCTCTCACAATTCTCACCCTGAAGAACCTGGTCTCATCCAGGCAATTGAGGTCATTGGGTCATCAGTGTCTATAAATAATCTCTCTGCAGGCCCCTCACCCACTTTCCTAGTATGTCCTTGGTTTTTGAGTGCTGAGCTGCACCGTAGTGTATTGAACAGCCCTGAATGCCAAGGGAGCAGGGCTGAGAGTCAGAAGAACTGGGCCCATCCTGCTGAAGTGGCAGCAATAGGGCTGGCTGTGCCCTGGGTACTCCCTACACAGGAAGTTTCTTGCATTGGGTGGCTCTGTCAACTCTGTTCCAGCAGGAGTCTGGTTCCAGACATTCTCTTGTCATGGACTCAAGAGAAGGGACTGAGTAGTAAAAGGATGTGATAAAGTAGCAGAAATGTGCATGTGGAGCAAGTGAGATGAAGTAGAGAAGGCAAACAAGTTCATGTATACTTTGGTGCTTTCCTCATGTTCTTTTTGGCATTTCAGGAAAACCAACAAAACCAAGGAGAGCACTGGGATGGGCACTATTGTGTATGACTGTAGGAGGAGGATCAGTGCCATCAAGTGAAGGATGTCTTTAGAACATCCTCCCAGGGAGTGGATGTCTGTTCCATAAAAGTCCCTCAGGTTGCATGGCTAGACCTCTAATAGTTCCTTAATTAGGAGGAGAAGGTTATAGGTACCTGCAGAACCACCTTCCAGTGACTTTAGAACTTGCTGTTACGTATTCCATGTGAAGAGAGCTGCTTGTCCTACAGGAACCAACCCCATCCTTCAATCTCTTAAGGTCAGCATGGAGCATCCACAGTTAAGTACTGGGTTCTGTGGCTTCAGATCTCAGAAAATGGTGAGCAGCATAGAGGCACCCAGGGCCCCCTCCCATGCAAGCAGGAAAGCCCACATGGTACACTTGGGAGTAGCCCAAGCCCTGGGGTCCCACGGCCTCTATAGAGCCCTGTCCAAGGCCTATGGTTACAACGTGACACAATTTTTCAAAAGCTGGAGTCCTGTATATTTTTTCATTGGTGTGTAAAAGTGAAACGAAATACAAAAACCTGAAGGTGAAAAACCAAAATTAACTTGAAACGTGTTTAAAGGGTAGGAGTACAAGTGTATTCATGTGTTTTTCATTTTGTAAATAAATAAATATAACTGGATATCTTACATTTTAAAAAGGAGCATCTCCTGTAGACATTTTCACATTGGAATATACTAAAGCAATAGAATTTATGTTTTTATTACCACTGCATAAGAATATTTTTTTTTTTAACTGAAAGGTACAGGCAAGGTTTGGTGGTTGTGCTAGAAAGAAAAATCCTTATTAGGGCAAAAGGGAAGCACTCCAAGAAGCTGACCACTTTTTTTTTTTAAAGATTTTTTTTAATGTTTATTTATATATGAAAGAGAGACAGAGAGACAGTGCATGAGCAGGGGAGGGGCAGGTAGAAACAGAAACAGGATCTGAAGCAGGCTCCAAGCTCTGGGCTGATAGCACAGAACTCGATGGAGAGCCCAAACCCACAAGCAGAGCTGAAGTCAGACTCTCAACCGACTGAGCCACCCAGGCGCCCCTGCGAGCTAACCACTTTTAAAGTGCAGATCTCATGACAGGACTGTCTTGGGTGGAGGGGTGGGGGAAAAGAAAGGGTCATCCCTTCCACTCCTGTTCCATGAGACCCGAGACAGGCAGCTCCTCACTCAGCCCAGGTCCGTGGGGCTCAGACTGCTCATCCTGGAGACCTAGAGTTTTCCCATTTGCCCTGCATTATTTCACTCTCCAGGGTACCAGTCCTCTGAAGGCTGCCCTGCCCATCACCTGGGGTGAATGGCTCTGTGTGTTGATAGATCACACACTCAGTACAGAGCAGCAAATAGGTCTCAGTACCTTGTGCATATGACCCCGGATGATTCTAGGGGCCAAGGTCACCTTCCCAGGGGCTAAGACACATCCTACACACTCACCCTCTTCCATCCATCACTCTGACCCCCGTGGATTCCTGTTTGTGCTACAGATTCGGGCACTGGTGACCAGAGGCCTCAGAGGGGCTGGAGATGTCCACCGCTGGGGGCCTTAAGTCATGAGGCCAACAACAGAGGTGCCCCTGGGCTCCTCCTGAACACTCCTCTCTCCCAAGTCAGCTACTGTAGTGCCAGTTATTTAGTTCCTGAATGTGTGGACCTAGACTTAGTTTGGTGAATATTCTTTACTTTTGATGTTGGAAGTTTTACATTACACAATATTTGCTACCAGTTGTTTCCTTTATTTATTTTCTTAATGTTTATTTATTTATTTTTTTTTTTGAGAGAGAGAGAGAGCATGAGTGGGAGAGGGGCAGAGAGAGAGAGGACAGAATATCTGAAGCAGGCTCTGCATTGACAGCAGCAGGCCCGATGTGGGGCTTGAACTCACTAACCTGAGATCATGACCTGAGCTGAAGTTGTACACTCAACTGACTGAGCCCCCTACCAGTTGTTTAAAAAATATCTTTATATAGTTTGTTTTTTGTTTTTTTTTTTTTGCAAGATGGCGGCTTAGGAGGACGCTGGGCTCACCGCACGTCCTGCTGATCACTTAGATTCCATCTACACCTGCCTAAATAACCCAGAAAACCGCCAGAGGATTAGCAGAACGGAGTCGCCGGAGCCAAACGCAGACGAGAGGCCCACGGAAGAGGGTAGGAAGGGCGGCGAGGCGGTGCGCGCTCCACGGACTGGTGGGAGGGAGCCGGGGCGGAGGGGCGGCTCGCCGGCCAAGCAGAGCCCCCCAGTCTGGCTTGCAAAAGCGGAGGGGCCTGACGGACTGTGTTCCCACAACAAGCGCGACTTAGCGTCTGGGAGGTCATAAGTTAACAGCTCTGCTAGGAAAGCGGGAAGGCTGGAGGACAAAGGGAGGGGAGAGCTGCTGAGCCCCCTGACAACAGAGCTCAGTTTGGTGGGGAACAAAGGCGCTCACCAGCGCCATCTCCCCCGCCCATCCCCCAGCCAAAATCCCAAAGAGAACCAGTTCCTGCCAGGGAACTTGCTCGCTCCGCGCAAACACCCAACTCTGCGCTTCTGCGGAGCCAAACCTCCGGCAGCGGATCTGACTCCCTCCCGCTGCCACAGGGCCCCTCCTGAAGTGGATCACCTAAGGAGAAGCGATCTAAGCCTGCCCCTCCTGCCCCCGTGCACCTTGCCTACCCACCCCAGCTAATACGCCAGATCCTCAGCATCACAAGCCTGGCAGGGTGCAAGTAGCCCAGACGAGCCACACCAACCCACAGTGAATCCCGCCCCTAGGAGAGGGGAAGAGAAGGCACACACCAGTCTGACTGTGGCCCCAGCGGTGGGCTGGGGGCAGACATCAGGTCTGACTGCGGCCCCGCCCACCAACTCCAGTTATACACCACAGCACAGGGCAAGTGCCCTGCAGGTCCTCACCATGCCAGGGACTATCCAAAATGACCAAGCGGAAGAATTCCCCGCAGAAGAATCTCCAGGAAATAACAACAGCTAATGAGCTGATCAAAAAGGATTTAAATAATCTAACAGAAAGTGAATTTAGAATAATAGTCATAAAATTAATCGCTGGGCTTGAAAACAGTATACAGGACAGCAGAGAATCTCTTGCTACAGAGATCAGGGACTAAGGAACAGTCACGAAGAGCTGAAAAATGCTTTAAACGAAATGCATAACAAAATGGAAACCACCACAGCTCGGCTTGAAGAGGCAGAGGAGAGAATAGGTGAACTAGAAGATAAAGTTATGGAAAAAGAGGAAGCTGAGAAAAAGAGAGATAAAAAAATCCAGGAGTATGAGGGGAAAATTAGAGAACTAAGTGATACACTAAAAAGAAATAATATACGCATAATTGGTATCCCAGAGGAGGAAGAGAGAGGGAAAGGTGCTGAAGGGGTACTTGAAGAAATAATAACTGAGAACTTCCCTGAACTGGGGAAGGAAAAAGGCATTGAAATCCAAGAGGCACAGAGAACTCCCTTCAGACGTAACTTGAATCGATCTTCTGCACGACATATCATAGTGAAACTGGCAAAATACAAGGATAAAGAGAAAATTCTGAAAGCAGCAAGGGGTAAACGTGCCCTCACATATAAAGGGAGACCTATAAGACTCGTGACTGATCTCTCTTTTGAAACTTGGCAGGCCAGAAAGAATTGGCACGAGATTTTCAGGGTGCTAGACAGAAAAAATATGCAGCCGAGAATCCTTTATCCAGCAAGTCTGTCATTTAGAATAGAAGGAGAGATAAAGGTCTTCCCAAACAAACAAAAACTGAAGGAATTTGTCACCACTAAACCAGCCCTACAAGAGATCCTAAGGGGGACCCTGTGAGACAAAGTCCCAGAGACATCACTACAAGCATAAAACATACATCACAATGACTCTAAACCCGTATCTTTCTATAATAACACTGAATGTAAATGAATTAAATGCGCCAACCAAAAGACATAGGGTATCAGAATGGATAAAAAAACAAGACCCATCTATTTGCTGTCTACAAGAGACTCATTTTAGACCTGAGGACACCTTTAGATTGAGAGTGAGGGGATGGAGAACTATTTATCATGCGACTGGAAGCCAAAAGAAAGCTGGAGTAGCCATACTTATATCAGACAAACTAGACTTTAAATTAAAGGCGGTAACAAGAGATGAAGAAGGACATTATATAATAGTTACAGGGTCTATCCATCAGGAAGAGCTAACAATTATAAATGTCTATGCGCCGAATACCGGAGCCCCCAAATATATAAAACAATTACTCATAAACATAAGCAACCTTATTGATAAGAATGTGGTAATTGCAGGGGACTTTAACACCCCACTTACAGAAATGGATAGATCATCTAGACACACGGTCAATAAAGAAACAAGGGCCCTGAATGAGACATTGGATCAGATGGACTTGACAGATATATTTAGAACTCTGCATCCCAAAGCAACAGAATATACTTTCTTCTCGAGTGCACATGGAACATTCTCCAAGATAGATCATATACTGGGTCACAAAACAGCCCTTCATAAGTTTACAAGAATTGAAATTATACCATGCTTACTTTCAGACCACAATGCTATGAAGCTTGAAATCAACCACAGAAAAAAGTCTGGAAAACCTCCAAAAGCATGGAGGTTAAAGAACACCCTACTAACGATTGAGTGGGTCAACCAGGCAATTAGAGAAGAAATTAAAAAATATATGGAAACAAACGAAAATGAAAATACAACAATCCAAACGCTTTGGGACGCAGCAAAGGCAGTCCTGAGAGGAAAATACATTGCAATCCAGGCCTATCTCAAGAAACAAGAAAAATCCCAAATACAAAATCTAACAGCACACCTAAAGGAACTAGAAGCAGAACAGCAAAGGCAGCCTAAACCCAGCAGAAGAAGAGAAATAATAAAGATCAGAGCAGAAATAAACAATATAGAAACTAAAAAAACTGTAGAGCAGATCAACGAAACCAAGAGTTGGTTTTTTGAAAAAATAAACAAAATTGACAAACCTCTAGCCAGGCTTCTCGAAAAGAAAAGGGAGATGACCCAAATAGATAAAATCATGAATGAAAATGGAATGATTACAACCAATCCCTCAGAGATACAAACAATTATCAGGGAATACTATGAAAAATTATATGCCAACACATTGGACAACCTGGAAGAAATGGACAAATTCCTGAACACCCACACTCTTCCAAAACTCAATCAGGAGGAAATAGAAAGCTTGAACAGACCCATAACCAGCGAAGAAATTGAATCGGTTATCAAAAATCTCCCAACAAATAAGAGTCCAGGACCAGATGGCTTCCCAGGGGAGTTCTACCAGACGTTTAAAGCAGAGATAATACCTATCCTTCTCAAGCTATTCCAAGAAATAGAAAGGGAAGGAAAACTTCCAGACTCATTCTATGAAGCCAGTATTACTTTGATTCTTAAACCAGACAGAGACCCAGTAAAAAAAAGAGAACTACAGGCCAATATCCCTGATGAATATGGATACAAAAATTCTCAATAAGATACTAGCAAATCGAATTCAACGGCATATAAAAAGAATTATTCACCATGATCAAGTGGGATTCATTCCTGGGATGCAGGGCTGGTTCAACATTCGCAAATCAATCAACGTGATACATCACATTAACAAAAAAAAAGAGAAGAAACATATGATCCTGTCAATCGATGCAGAAAAGGCCTTCGACAAAATCCAGCACCCTTTCTTAATAAAAACCCTTGAGAAAGTCGGGATAGAAGGAACATACTTAAAGATCATAAAAGCCATTTATGAAAAGCCCACAGCTAACATCATCCTCAACGGGGAAAAACTGAGAGCTTTTTCCCTGAGATCAGGAACACGACAAGGATGCCCACTCTCACCGCTGCTGTTTAACATAGTGCTGGAAGTTCTAGCATCAGCAATCAGACAACAAAAGGAAATCAAAGGCATCAAAATTGGCAAAGATGAAGTCAAGCTTTCGCTTTTTGCAGATGACATGATATTATACATGGAAAATCCGATAGACTCCACCAAAAGTCTGCTAGAACTGATACAGGAATTCAGCAAAGTTGCAGGATACAAAATCAATGTACAGAAATCAGTTGCATTCTTATACACTAACAATGAAGCAACAGAAAGACAAATAAAGAAACTGATCCCATTCACAATTGCACCAAGAAGCATAAAATACCTAGGAATAAATCTAACCAAAGATGTAAAGGATCTGTATGCTGAAAACTATAAAAAGCTTATGAAGGAAATTGAAGAAGATTTAAAGAAATGGAAAGACATTCCCTGCTCATGGATTGGAAAAATAAATATTGTCAAAATGTCAATACTACCCAAAGCTATCTACACATTCAATGCAATCCCAATCAAAATTGCACCAGCATTCTTCTCAAAACTAGAACAAGCAATCCTAAAATTCATATGGAACCACAAAAGGCCCCGAATAGCCAAAGGAATTTTGAAGAAGAAGACCAAAGCAGGAGGCATCACAATCCCAGACTTTAGCCTCTACTACAAAGCTGTCATCATCAAGACAGCATGGTATTGGCACCAAAACAGACACATAGACCAATGGAATAGAATAGAAACCCCAGAACTAGACCCACAAACGTATGGCCAACTCATCTTTGACAAAGCAGGAAAGAACATCCAATGGAAAAAAGACAGCCTCTTTAACAAATGGTGCTGGGAGAACTGGACAGCAACATGCAGAAGGTTGAAACTAGACCACTTTCTCACACCATTCACAAAAATAAACTCAAAATGGATAAAGGACCTAAATGTGAGACAGGAAACCATCAAAACCTTAGAGGAGAAAGCAGGAAAAGACCTCTCTGACCTCAGCCGTAGCAATCTCTTACTGGACACATCCCCAAAGGCAAGGGAATTAAAAACAAAAGTGAATTACTGGGACCTTATGAAGATAAAAAGCTTCTGCACAGCAAAGGAAACAACCAACAAAACTAAAAGGCAACCAACGGAATGGGAAAAGATATTTGCAAGTGACATATCGGACAAAGGGCTAGTATCCAAAATCTGTAAAGAGCTCACCAAACTCCACACCCGAAAAACAAATAACCCAGTGAAGAAATGGGCAGAAAACATGAATAGACACTTCTCTAAAGAAGACATCCGATGGCCAACAGGCACATGAAAAGATGTTCAGCGTCGCTCCTTATCAGGGAAATACAAATCAAAACCACACTCAGGTATCACCTCACACCAGTCAGAGTGGCCAAAATGAACAAATCAGGAGACTATAGATGCTGGAGAGGATGTGGAGAAACGGGAACCCTCTTGCACTGTTGGTGGGAATGCAAATTGGTGCAGCCGCTCTGGAAAGCAGTGTGGAGGTTCCTCAGAAAATTAAAAATAGACCTACCCTATGACCCAGCAATAGCACTGCTAGGAATTTACCCAAGAGATACAGCAGTACTGATGCATAGGGCCACTTGTACCCCAATGTTCATAGCAGCACTCTCAACAATAGCCAAATTATGGAAAGAGCCTAAATGTCCATCAACTGATGAATGGATAAAGAAATTGTGGTTTATATACACAATGGAATATTACGTGGCAATGAGAAAAAATGAAATATGGCCCTTTGTAGCAACGTGGATGGAACTGGAGAGTGTGATGCTAAGTGAAATAAGCCATACAGAGAAAGACAGATACCATATGGTTTCACTCTTATGTGGATCCTGAGAAACTTAACAGGAACCCATGGGGGAAGGGAAGAAAAAAAAAAAGAGGTTAGAATGGGAGAGAGCCAAAGCATAAGAGACTGTTAAAAACTGAGAACAAACTGAGGGTTGATGGGGGGTGGGAGGGAGGAGAGGGTGGGTGATGGGTATTGAGGAGGGCACCTTTTGGGATGAGCACTGGGTGTTGTATGGAAACCAATTTGTCAATAAATTTCATAAAAAAAAAATCTTTATATAAATGAAAAGTACCCCAAACCAAGAAAGCTCTTAAAATTATTATGAGGCAATTTCCCTGGTGACTGCCACTAAGGTCATTCTGCCACTCATTTTTTTTCTTAAGTTTATTTATTTATTTATTTAGAGAGAAAGAAAGAGTATCCCAAGTGAGCTCCATGCTTCAGCACGGGGCTTGGTCTCATGAACTTCGAGATCATGACTTGAGTCAAAATCAAGAGTCAGGCGTTTAACTGAGCCACCCAGGCGTCTCAAAAGCAGTATGATTGATTGATTTAATTTTTTAAATTTACATCCAAATTAGTTAGCATATAGTGCAACAATTATTTCAGGAGTAGATTCCTTAATTCCCCTTACCCATTTAGCCCATCCCCCCTCCCACAACCCCTCCAGTAACACTCTGTTTGTTCTCCATATTTAAGAGTCTCTTGTGTTTTGTCCCCCTCCCTGTTTTTATATTATTTTTGCTTCCCTTCCCTTATGTTCATCTGTTCTGTGTCTTAAAGTCCTCATATGAGTGAAGTCATATGATATTTGTCTTTCTCTGACTAATTTCGCTTAGCATAATACCTTCTAGTTCCATCTACGTAGTTGCAAATGGCAAGATTTCATTCTTTTGATTGCCGAGTAATACTCCATTATATATATATATATATATATATATATATATATATATATATATATACATACCACATTTTCTTTATCCATTCATCCATCGATGGACATTTGGACTCTTTCCATACTTTGGCTATTGTTGATAGTGCAAAAGCAGTATAATTTAAACAGACTTTCTAACCTCCCAGGGCTCTCTCTCCTGTTGTTGCTGTGAAATGCTTGAAAACATGGCAGCTTGCTTCTGGAGTTTTCCTAGCTGTATTCCCCTACCCTTCACTCGTAGGGTGCCTCCTGCTACTCCTACTGCACTGTCCTGTTCTATTTTGATTCTGTCCTTTAATACCAGGAGCAACTTGTACAACTTAGAAGGAACAGCTGCATTCATCTTCCCCAAGTAGACAGCTACTCCTTTAAATGGATATCTATTTTTTTTAAGATTTAATTTTTAAGTAATCTCTATAGCTAACATGGGGCTTGAACTCACAACCCCAAAATTAAGAGTTGCATGTTTTCACCAAGCCAGCCAGGCATCCCTAAATGGATTATTTACTTTCAGACTCATTTAACTTTGAAGTTATTTTCAATTATATGCATATATTTTAATTATTTCAATTTAGAATTTTAAACTTATTTAAAAATATTTTTTTTAATTTATTTTATTTTAAGGGAGAGAATGAGAGAGAGAGCAGGAGTGGGAAAGTGGCAAAGAGAGAGGTAGAGTGAGAGGAGGCCAGGCAGGCTCCAGACCTCCACACTGAGCCTGATGCAGGGCTCGATCTCAGGACCATGAGAGAGTGACCTGAGCTGAAATCAAGAGTTGGACGCTCAACCAACTGAGCTACCCAGGCATCTCTAAACTTACTTTTAATAAGTATTTTATTCTTATAATCATTAATTTTTAATTTCTTATTTATTTTAGTCATGGATTTTCCTTTGTTATTTATATTTGAGTCTTTTGATTTTGGAGTTGTTAATTTTCATTTTCTTTTTTTTTTTTTTTTTTTTTTATTTTTTGGGACAGAGAGAGACAGAGCATGAATGGGGGAGGGGCAGAGAGAGAGGGAGACACAGAATCGGAAACAGGTTCCAGGCTCTGAGCCATCAGCCCAGAGCCCGACGCGGGGCTCGAACTCACGGACCGCGAGATCGTGACCTGGCTGAAGTCGGACGCTTAACCGACTGCGCCACCCAGGCGCCCCTAATTTTCATTTTCTATTAAAAATTAGAATAGGTCATTTGTTTAGCAAATACAATTTTCTCTACTAGGTTTTTAGAGAAAATCAAATAAGATAAAGATCCCAGCCCAAAGAAGCTTACAGCCTTAGGCAAACTCTTATATATTACAATGTCAAAAGTGATGTTAAAAAGTATACAGGCGAAGTCTTATGGAGGTGACACTTCCAGGCATAGCTGATAAAGATTTCATGTAGGAGATAACACTCAACTTTCCAAAAGAGAAAAGGAAGGACATTTGATGCATGTCGAAGTCTGAAGGTTATTACTTTATTTATTTTAGATTTGACTACTTTCAAAAGGATATGGTTTTTATTATGGCAATTTATTTTTAGTGCTTAAGTGGCTGTTTTTGATTCTAGCTCTTCGGATCCCTAGTCATGTAGATTCAGAACCATGTCTAACTGGGCCTACAACTTCATCAGCAAATGGCTTTTGCTATTATCAGGCACAGACACCAGGCTCCCCCACCAGATCTTGTGTAAGCCACAGAGCCTCTAAGTATTATCTTAAATACTTGTCCATACTATATATAAAAGTATTGTTTTGGAAATAACCTCTAAAAAGAAAGAACTCTTAATTTACTTATTTTTATTTTTAACAAGTGTACATAAAAAACGTCAGCCACATTATGCTATGATTCTGATTACTCGGTCTCTTGAAAATAGACATGTAAGCTAAGAATTATGTGGCTTACAGCACATAAATGTTCGTCCTCTGCATATGGAGAGGAATATTCACATTCCAGAGGTTCAGAAATGCTCTCGCAGACTGCCATGCCCAGGGTGCTCTGCGTCTCACTGCCAGCAGACTGTTAGTGCGGGAAGTCATCGAACCAGGGTCACAGCTACATCTTTTTTTTTTCAATGTTTATTTGTTTTTAAGAGAGAGAGAGAGAGGGAGCATGAGCAGGGAAAAGGCAGAGAGAGAGAGAGGGAGACATAAAATCCAAAGCAGGTTCCAGGATCTGCACTGTCAGCACAGAGCCTGACACAGGGCTTGAACCCATGAACTGTAAGATAATGACCTGAGCTGAAGTCAGACGCTTAACTGACTGAGCCACTCAAGCACCCGTGGTCACAGCTCCATCTGAAACACATTCTCAAGAGATCTTTCTTCACTAAAGGATGAGAGCTACATCATACAAGACCCCTTCAAAATTTGATCCCCACAGAAGCCCTGTCCTAGAATCTTCCAGTAAAGATTGGCTTGATTCATGGATGACAGAATATGTGACATGTAGATGAGCACTGGGCTGGCTGACTACATCCCATGAGCATATTTGTCACCTCTCTGGGCCTCAACAGGGCTCACCGGCAAAGACCATTGATCTAAGTAACCTCTAGGAAGTAACTAAGTAACTTCTAGTATTCACATAATCAAGTTACGGACTTGTCCTGTACTCGCTTTCCAAGTGGTGGGCAGAAAAGTTTCACTTCCCCAAGGATAGGCAGAGCCAGAGAGAGAGAATGTAGGAGAAGAGATAAGAATAGGAGATTTATAGCCAAGGCATCAAGGAGCATGTGTCAAGGGAGGAGTAGAGATGGCTGGATTTCCACCCAAGCAGAGTCCTACAGGGTGGCAGAAGGGCTATGGTACAGAGTGCTCTCAAATGTGCAGCCAAGTGACTATGGGATCATGGTCTTTCCCTGGATGTCAAGGAAGGCAGTTAAGTAGAACAGTCAGGCAGACCCAGCACAGTAATTTTTATCTTTGAGCTTGTGACTTATAACAGAGTGTGTGCACAAGGATAGCAGAGGAGGTTCTCCAGATGGGCACATGCACCTGGGGGTTCAGGGACATGGGCACAGTAAGCCATGGGAAGTGTGTCATATAGAATTGGCCTGATCCAATTAGATTCAAGCTCTTTTGGGGGGATAGTTTTTGAAGTAAATGTTTCAGATTTGTTGTGATTCCAGGAGGGCTTTTCTTAGCTGCTTCTTGACCTGGTTCTCTCCAGTAAACCAGCTGCCCTGCAGTTTAACTTTTATCTCAAATAAATCTACCAGTCTCTTAATTGCTTTTTGCCACAAAATCCATTATTTCTGAGGAAGCCCTTCAGCTTGAATTTTCCCACATTCCATTGTAAACAAAGTCAGTTCTGTTGGGAAGAGCTTCAGATTTCTTTGTTGTATAGCCTGATTCTCTCCCTGGACCAAATTTCTGAGCCAGAACTGGAGCTCTGGGGACAGACACACTTGTCTATCACCCTGTTTTAGGAGCTAGATGCTCCATGATATGGGGGAAGGAGGGTGGTAGCCTCAGGTCATCTTGTCTTGCCAATCTGCGCATACTTTGCTTTAAAGTCCAGGGCAAGAACAGGTATTTTTAGTGCAGCACACCCAATGTAGAGCCTTCCTCCAGAGTAGGGGCTGATGGTAGAAAGATCCCCAAGCTCTTGGCCACACTTGCCCAGAACTTCATAGGTAGCTGGGGTCAGGATAAGAAAGACTGACATCCTGCCTCTCCCAAGAGGATGCTGTAACCCTCTAACTGGGGGACAGGGAGCCCTGTGTCCTTGGCTGCAGGAATCTGGAGTGGACTTTGTGTCATGCTGATTTGGGAATGGGAAAGGGAGGAAGTAGGTGTGGTTCAAGTGCCACAGACTCTTGCCATTCTTACTAAGTTTTTGTAGGTTTTCTTGAATAAATTTTTCTCCATTTGTTATATGTCCATAGGACCACTTTTGAACACTTTAATTTTTGAAAACAATCTTCACCACTTTCACTGGAGAGTTGGTCCATAGAGCCATGCCACAGTGGCACTCCTTGCTGGTAGTTTTGAGGTCATTTGTTATTCAGTAAAAACAGATACAGGGAAATGAGTAGAGATATGTAAAAGCTAACAGACACAGGGGAACAAGTAGAAGTATATGTAATCTTTGGCATTTACAAAGTCTGAAATCTTGGTCCATTTCTGCTTTCTCTCATATCTTCTAGTTCTTATTTAGTGAGTTTTGTTTCAGTTCATGGTTGCTTCTATTTGACCACATGCTGGTTTTTATTCTTGGAAGAACTTGCAGTGATTTTCCTATATCAAGAATGAATGTACCCTCCTTTAGGGAAGCTCAGCATTTGCTTCTGCCAGGAGGCTGGAGCCCTATTGGTCACAGACCACCTCAAACTACATTCACATCTTGATGTTGGTTGACAGAGCTCTAGCCAGTCAAACTGCAAGGGTACATCCACCCGTTTCTTTGCTTTCAACTCAGTGCCAATGTGGCCTTCCCTGCAGGCTCTAGGGCTTGAAGGAGACCAGTGTGTCTTATCCTGTTAGGCTTTTTGGGGTCCCAGTGTAATATGGGGAACATTTCCCATAAAATTCTTGAGATAGTTAATTTTATGTATTGACTTGGTTGGGTCACAGTGTTCAGATATTTGTCAAAAATTATGCTAGATGTTTCTGTGACAGTGTTTTTTTGGATGAGATTAACACAAATCAGCAGACTTTGAGTAAAGCACATGTCCTTCCATAATGTAAGTGGGCCTCACCTAATCAGTTGAAGGCCTAAATAGAACAAAAGAGTAACTGCCCCAGAGGAAGAAGGTTATTATGCCAGCAGACCACCTCCAAACTTGAACTGAAACATTGCCTCTTCCTGAGTCTCCAGCCTGACAACCTTTGGACTTTGTGTTAAAATACCTGTGCGATTTTAATTTATGGAGGTGACTATGTGGTGGCCCAGAGAGGTAAATACCATTGAGGGATTTTTGTTGTTTACATTTCCCGAGAAGAGTGAACATGCCACTTCACACAGGGCCACATGATAATGAAACACCTGTTTGGTCAGGAGACAGAAGCAGGAGTGAGGTGAAAGCACAGCCCAGCGCTTTATTGTGGTTTGCATGGACAAAGTAAGGCAGGGGAGAGGAAGCAGTTTAGGACTGGTCAGTTGGAATAATGTCAACAGGCTCTGGGCTATACGGGTGGTCTCTGTCTACCATCTAGCTTTGCAGTGATTGAAGGTGGGAAAAATATTGGTTTGGTGTGTGAGAGTAAGACAGATGCATTGGGGGTACAGACTTCGGTTTGGTTTGGTTTGCATATGAAATGTATGTTCCCAGTTGATTATTATCTCTAGGTATGGAACAGCCTCTCCGTGGTCAACCCCCACTGAGATTTCAAGTTATTATAAAATACAGAAAACAAAAAATACAATTAATATAGCTTTGAATTGCAATATCATCTCTTCCTGAGTCTAAGCCTGCCAGCCCACCCTGCAGATTTTGGATTGCTAGTCTCCATAATCATGAGCTAATTCCTTTAAATAAATCAATCTCTGTGTGTGTGTGTGTGTGTGTGTGTGTGTGTGTGTGTGTGTGTCTGTAGATGTATAGATATAGATCCTATATATTTATATACAGACATTAATTGATTCTCTGGAGAACCCTGTCTAATACAGCTTCCTTCCCATGGTCTTTGCGGAAGTCTCCTGAGGCCCACATATGAGCTGTAAGAATATATCCTTGCAACAAAAATAACTTTGGGTATCAGATATTCTGATTATATTCTGATTGCAGGCTTTTCTCTCAGAATTTGCCCCGGCAGATCCCTGCTCTCTTCCTACCTTTTCAATGTCTTTATGAAGATTTTTAATTTTTTTTAACGTTTATTTATTTTTGAGACAGGGAGAGATAGAGCATGAATGGGGGAGGGTCAGAGAGAGAGGAAGACACAGAATCTGAAACAGACTCCAGTCTCTGAGCTGTCAGCACAGAGCCCGAGGCGGGGCTCGAACTCACAGACCACGAGATCATGACCTGAGCTGAAGTCAGACGCTTCACTGAGCCACCCAGGCGCCCCGAAGATTTTTAAAAAGGATTTTATTTTATTCATTACAATTTTTATTCATTTAATTTACTAATGAAATAACTTATTTGAACTATTCAAATTAGAGCCTGGCCCAGCTCTCCAAGCTCAAGCACTCATTTGTAACTTCCTGATCTAATTCACGCATGAAAAAGAAAATGAGTTTAGTTTATATTGTCACTAAGCCCAGAAAATCCCTGCCAACCTTATGCTGCCAACTTTTATAGGACCGTATTATTGTTGGAGAATTTTAAACCGAAGGCATTTTTATTCTTTTTACATATTTTCTGTATCTCCTTTTTCTTTATTTTCCTCTGTTTCTCTCTGGATTAAGCCTTATAGTTTCTTTGATTCTCTGCCTGGTCTTTTTTTCTGCCCCTGAAATTTCTCTTTTTGTATGGTAAAAGGCTTCTGCCACCCCACTCTTTTCCATTTTTTCCAGGGTTACTTCAATGAGCAATCAAAACATACCTGGTGAATTATTCAAATTATTCAAATTTCAAATTATTCAATTTTCAAATATCAAATTATTCAAATAATTTATTCATTATTTTATTCATTATTATTTTACTTTTTTGTGTGTTTTTATTGAAATTCTAGTTAGTTAACCTACAGCATAATACTAGTTTCAGGTGTACAATATTCAGCACTTCAAAACAATACCTAGTGCTCATCACAAGTGCCCTCTTTAATCCCCATCACCTGTTTAACCCATGACCCCACCCACCTCTCCTTTGGTAACCATCAGTTTGTTCTCTATAGGTGAGAGTCAACTTCTAGGTTTGCCTCTTTACATAAGATCTTATTTTTTGAAGTGATCTCTACACCCAGTGTGGGGCTCAGACTCACAATCACAAGATCAAGAGTTGCATGGTCCATCAACTGAGACAGCCGGGTACCTCATGAATATTTTCTTTACTGAATTAATAAAGACTTTCTTTTCTTTCTTTCTTTCTTTTTTTTTTTTTTAGCAGGAGAGTGGACCCAAGTAATCTAGACCCCCTGTAGCAATTATCTTCTGTCTGTCCCTCCAGGCATACTCTCCACCCCATCCCACTCCTTCTGTGGGGGTGGAAGTGCAAGCTGGAAGGCCTGACAGGTTCCTATTCTCTCTGGCCACAGTGGGTTCAACCAGAGGGGAGACTCAGCTGAAGATCTGAGGAGGCGACAGAAGTGGTCACAGTGTTTATTTCCACAAAAACCCTATTTGTGAGGTTTCCTCAGTTAGCTATGTCCCTCAGCTGTCAGTCCTTGCTCCTCTTCTCCCTTCCCTGTTCCTTAGGGCCAGGGGTGGGGGAAGTGGGGGGTGGCAGAGCTTATGCCAGGCTCCTGCACTGGCCTCCTCTTCTCCTTATCCCCAACCATACCTTAGAAATTAGATCTTTTGTAAAGAAACTCCACACATTATCCTACCATAAGTGTGCCAGCTCCAAAGTCCATACTTTGTAATGTCTACACAAAGTAGCAACTGTATGCCTCTTTCATCTGTGTTTACCTGTTATTCATCCAATCTGTTGTGCCTTCTAATTCAACCATTGTATTTTTCATACACAATATTTTGACTTGGTTCTTTCCTGTGGTTTCTTTGTCTTGGGTCTTATTGCTAATAATATTTTCCAATATCCATAAGGACATTTATTGCGTTTATTAATTTTTGGTGGTCTGTCTCTTCTAATAATTCTATCTCAAATAACATGTAACGTCAAATCTTCTGTATTTCTTATGTGGCAATCATACTTCTCAGTTGTGCAGTTATTTTGGCACATGTGCTCATATAACCCATGGGTTAGCAGCTACTCTGTCACTCTTTGGTACAGTATACCAGAGAAGGACAGAAGTCCTGGTGAGTTCAAGGAGAAGGGAGGGTGACCCTAGACCAGAGGTCCCAGGCATCAAAAATCCACTCTTAACCTCTCCTCCATACTGATATCTGCCAGGCATTTTCTGCAGCCAAGGCTTCAACATTAAAGCTCTTAGAAGAAATCATAGTGGAAGGATCAAGTCTCCCCATGTAGTACTCCCCCTGACCTCAGGGGTAGAAGTGTGGGCACGGAGGGCATGTACTCAAGATGGCTATCAGAAGCTACACACTAGTTGACACATCCACCCTGGAATACACTGGCACCTGAGAAAGATTAGGCAGCATTTGTCACATGGTATCAGATGGGGGGAGAGTGGGACATGCAAACAGCCTTCAAGCCCATCCTATCATTGCCCTACTCTCTTAACCCAGCTACAGGCCACTTCAGGAAAACTTTACTTCCTCTAGGATTTCTTATTGATTCTACATTTCCTTCTCACCTCCCCTGCTCATCCAGGGTTGATGTGGGAGTGCGACCTAGCAGCCCATTGGGAGCTTCTGATGGCGGGTCTGGTGAAATCCACCTCAGCAGCACTCCCAGCTTGTTCCCCAGCCCCAGTCCTACTGGCCTTCCAGACCTGCTCTGCACCCTGACATCAGTCTTGTTATTTGGGATCTTTCCTTGTCACTGACCAGGGCCACACTTGGGACAGTTAACCCAAGCCTCTCAAGGCACCTCTCAAAATTAACCTGAGAGAGGAAATCACACAGGGCCTGAGGTGCCTGAGAATGGCCTGCATTAGAGGGAAGACCTCTGAGCTCCTTAAGAAATCTGGGTTTGAATTTCTGCTCTGCTATTTACTACCCACATCACCTCAGACAAGTTACTTAACCATGCTAGATCTTGGGTTAAGATCTGTAAAAAGCGATCAAACATGGATAATAATACCAAACATTGAAGCTGGCTGTAACAGGGAAGTAGGCTGTGGGAAAGTTGTGATTTGGCAGATCTTCAGAGTGGACTGGAAATGTATTTGCATCTACTGAGTTAGGGGACCCAAGAAACTTCATGCAGGACCAACAGTCACACCACTCGGTGCTTCACATAGAAACATGGCTATTGATGGACAAAGCAGAAGTCACTGTGGGAGAGAAACCCAGCACAGTCAGCACAAAGCCACCATGGGTTGAAGGTAAGTGGAAGTTCTAGGGGCAGTGGGTAGATAATGCTCCAAATCTGAACTAAGTGCTGATTCCCACCTCCGGGCCCAGCAATCCAGCCAGGAAGCCCCATAACTGAGTCTACTAATAGGGAGAGAATGCTTTTTTTTTTTTTTTTTTTTTTTTTTTAATCACTTCCAGACACTGCTGAGCTGGGAAGGAAACCTCTGCATGAGTAGCAGAGGGCTTAAAGCCAGCAAGATTCTGGTGACCATGTGGATGTGACTTCACCTATTTTCACCTGCTGGTGAGAGTCCAGGCTATCTGGGGGACAGGATTGGAAAGAATTTGCACAGAACACCTGATGGCATTTTGATACAGTGGATCTGCAATGGTTGAGGGCTGCTCCCTGATCACCAAGAGTTCAGGGTGGGTCTTGTGGTTATGAGACTCTTCTGAGTATTCTGCTAACTAGTTACAATTCTGTGACCCAGACATATTTGTAGGGGACAGTTCAGGACATGGCTTAAGGCTCAGTGCTGGGCCAGCAAGTCCTGGGTCAGCCAAACCACAAGCTATGACAGGTTCCCCCGGGGTGGGGGGCTGGGCCTCTGGAGATAGGGGGAGGACAGGTACTGTGGGTACAAGGGGAATAGACTAACAGCAGAGATCTGAGGGCAGCTGACCTGTGATTTTGGACCTTAGCCTGGTAGCCAGAGCCCTTCACAGTCTACTTTAAATAGAGCCTTTCAAATAGAACCTCTGTGGCCTGTGGGCCTGGAGTATCCTTCTTCATCTCCAGCTCACGGCAAATCATCCACCCGTAGGGCGACCCGTCCCTATCACACTGGCCATTAGTGTTCTGTGGGACCTAGGGGATGCCACTTCCTCCATGGGGTGAGGCCTTGGGCCCTAAGCCATGACAGCTCTTTGGAAGACTCCTCAAGGCTAGTGATTCAGTTCCAGATAGCTAGCCAGGCCCTCAGTGTCCTTGCCCTTCCCTACTCCCAGCTGTGGGAGCGGGGAGAACTTCATGTGCCAAGGAGCTTGAATGACAGTAAGGTGGGGACAGAAGGTAGCTCTGATAGGTCAGAAACAGGAGCAGGAAGCTTCTTTAATATATTTTTTAAAATTTTATCAGGCCTGGAGTAAGCTTCAGATGGACAGGATTGCTCAGAGATGGACACATTTAAGAAGAATGTAGAGCCTGTTGGCATTAATGCAAACAAGCTTGTTGGGGAGGGCCAGGAGGGGCATCACAGGGTCTGTCACAGAATCCTTAGGAAAATCAGCAGTAGGAGGAAGGTCTGTAAAGACACAAGGGTTATGCAGGTGCTGGGCTTGTGGACAGTGCCCAGAGAAGAAAAGTCACTCAAAATAGGAGGTTTGTCCTGAGAAGGAGCAAAAGAAGGATCAGGATTGGGCAAGGTGCTCCGCTTCTCACTGATCCAGTGGGAAAAGTAGGTGAGCCTGGTGAAGACGCTGGGGCCTATGGGATAGCGGCAGGCCTGGCTCCAGCTAGACAGCCCCATCAGAAACCAAGTGCCACCATTCAGCTTGCAGACCAAGGGGCCTCCAGAATCTCCCTGAGGAAAGAGACAGCATGAGTCATGGGGACCAAAACAGAGGGGGACACACATGGTTTAGACAGTGTGAAGTGCCTTTGCCCTCCACTAGAGTGGAGTTTAGGAAGCCTCATGTCAAGGTGCGGCTGTGAATTGTTCTCATCAGAATTACATGGAGGATTTGAAAAATCCAGACACAGAGTCCCACTGCAGACCTCTTTGATCAAAATCGCAAGGGTAGGGCTTTGGAGCTCACTTCACAAAGCCTGTGGAGGGGACTCTGAGCATCCTTCTAAGCTGGCAGTCATAGACCTATCAGAATATGCAGGCAGACTCCAGATATCGGACACCAGCCCTTTGTGCTCCCAATCCTAAGTGAGTGAAGGTACCACCTGAAGTCCCATGGGGCTTGCAGCCCTCTGGGTAATTATCAGTCCAGTACAACATCCCACCTGGGCATTTGTTTTTGACTTATTAAGGTCTCTGGTTTGTGGAGCTTCTTTAGAAAATGCAAACTGTTAAATGTGCTCAGCAGAAAAGAAGTGATCCCAAGTCCAAACTGGTAGGGTGGTCAGAATGGCAGGGAGCCCAAGGGGGTCCCAGAAAAATGCTAAGGACTTTGAGGTCAGGACTCCAAGGCAGGAAGGCACCATTGGGCATAATGCTTCTATCTCATGGGTTATAAAGTAGGGACCAAAGAAACATAGCACCCTTCCAGCCTTCTGTTGAATAAACATGACCGAGTACCCTGTGTGTAGGAGACACTGATATGACACAGAACATGAACACAGACAGTACAGCACACACCATGCACAGATGCAAGATGTGGAACAGAGGCACCCAGGGGGTGGTAAATGGCAGGAAGGGCTGCCCTAACTGGACCATCAGAGAGCCTCTAAGCAGAGATGGGAGGGATGAGCAAGGCCTGACCTGGAATTTGCAGGCACAGGTAGGTGGCCTGCTTGGCACAGGTGAGGCTGAGAAGTGGCAGGGCCAGGCCCAGGCTTATCAGCTGGGAGGGTATGGATGAAGGGACATTGAAGGACACTCAGCAGGGAGGTAGTGTGACCTGATACAGATTCTAAAAGGATGGTAGGATTTCTGGGGCTGGGTGAAGCACAGTATGTGGCAGGGCAGAAATCAGCACAGGGAGACCAGTCATGAACTACTGCAGCAGAAAGAGACTGATAAAGACAGGCAAGAAATGGTGAGGCACAGATTTGCCCTACCTGACCCTTTCCCTCCATTTAAGGTAAAAATGGAGCAAGGCAGGAAAAGCAGAATAAGGGCTGAGTGGTGGGTCCTTGGTGTGTGGAGGTCAGAAAGAGGAGGAAGAAAGCAGGAGACACAAGAGGGGCTGCCCTTCAAGTATGATGGGATGTTCTGCAGGGTGCATGGCCAAGCACCAAGTGGGAGGAGGTCAGAGGTGCACCTAGGCATCTGGCTGTCTTGGTGAGAAAACTGTGGAGGAAGGGCGAGCACAAAAGTCTGATAGAATGGGCTGAGGCAAGAAAGAGAAGTGAGTAAGCCAGAGAGGGCCCTTGAAGTGGGTGAGCCCTGTGGGAAGGCAGGCTGAGAATCAGGGCCCAGGGCAGAGAGCTGGGGAAAAGGGAAGGTATGTGTAGGGTGTTTTAAGATGGGCATCATGACAGTATGTTTTTCAGCTGATGGGAGATGGTCAAGGAGAGAGACAAAGAGGTAGCAAAAGGAGCAGGAGAGGAAGGAGCTCTGTATGAGGAAGCATGTGGGGGCCATAGCTCCAAGCTTTTCTAGGTTTGACTATGATCATGCCACTTCACCTTGAGCTATCCACTTTCCTCTCTGGGTCTCAGTTTCTCCACCATAGAATAGAAGGATTCCACAGAGTAGGAGAAAATATTCTTAATACATATATTCAATAACATACTCATATTCTAAAATTCAATGAGAAAGACACACAATCTCATTGAAATAATGGCAAAAAAATTTGAATAGACACTTTTAAAAAGAGGCAATACACATATGAAAAAAGTGCTTATCTTCATTATTCACAGAGAAATTCTCAGAGAAATGCAAATTAAAAATCACATTGAAAATGGCGGGCAAGGGGCGCCTGGGTGGCGCAGTCGGTTAAGCGTCCGACTTCAGCCAGGTCACGATCTCGCGGTCCGTGAGTTTGAGCCCCGCGTCGGGCTCTGGGCTGATGGCTCAGAGCCTGGAACCTGTTTCCGATCTGTGTCTCCCTCTCTCTCTGCCCCTCCCCCGTTCATGCTCTGTCTCTCTCTGTCCCAAAAATAAATAAACGTTGAAAAAAAAATTAAAAAAAAAAAAAAAAAAGAAAATGGCAGACAACATGAAGTACTGGAGGCAATGTGGAGCAAACACAACTGTCATCCTCTGCTGGGGGGAGTGCAAACTGGTACCAGTGGATTGGAAAGCTGCTCCTCAGTACCTGTGAGAGACGAACCTGTGCATATCTTATGGCACAGTAATTCTACTCCCAGGGTTATACTCAACCAAAATGTGAACCCATGTGCACTAAAACACATGCACTAGGATATTCACAGCAAATCTATTTGTAATGGTCTCAAGTGGAAACTATCCAAATGCCACCAAGACTAGAATAGATAAATAAAATTGTAGTATATTCACACATTGGATACCATACAGCAACAAGATGAACAATGTAAACTACACACAAGATGCATAAATCTCAGAAACATAATATTGACCAGATGAGAATGCATCCTCTATAATTCCATGTAGGTAAGTCCCGACACTAATCCACAGAGCTTCAGAAGCCAGGACTAGTCTCAGGGAGTTAGTAACAGGAAGGAAGTATCAGGAGGATTCTTTAGGTGCTGGTTGTTACGTAATTGTGCCAATTTCTTTTTTTTTTATTTAATTTTTTAAAAAATGTTTACTCATTTTTAACACAGAGAGAGAGAGAGAGAATGGGAGGGGCAGCGAGAGGGAGATACAGAATCCGAATCAGGTTTCAGGCTCTGAGCTGTCAGAGAGCCCGACATGCAGCTCGAACTCACGAACTGCGAGATCATGACCTAAGCCGAAGTCAGACGCTCAACTGACTGAGCCACCTAGGCGTCCCCCAAATTTTTTTTTAATGTTTAATTTTTGAGACAAAGAGAGACAGACAAATAGAGTGCAAGCAGGGGAGGGGCAGAGACAGAGGGAGACACAGAATCTGAAGCAGGCTTCAGGCTCTGAGCTGTCAGCACAGAGCCGGACATGAGGCTCAAACTCACGGACCATGAGATTATGACCTGAGCTGAAGTCGGATGCTTAACAGACTGAGCCACCCAGGTGTCCCTGATTGTGCAAATTTCTAAAAATGCATCAAATGGCACATGTCTAAATTATGCCCTTTTCTATGCATGCTATTCTTCAACAACGTTTTTTTTTAAACGAAGAAATGTATGGAATGAACTAGTATTCTTTGGGGTCTTCTGACCTTCAGTTCTGACACTTCAGGCTGGGGTGAGCTTAGGAGGAGGAAGTCAGGGGCAGGATCCAGAGAAGACACAAAGGGAGAGGGGAGTTCCCACTTGATAAACAGAGCCAATCTCACTTACTCTGCAGATGGACTTTCCTGTCATGAGGTCCCCAGCACAAAACATATCCTCGTGTATAGAATATTCACTGCTGCTGGAGTCTGGCGATTGGAAATACATTTTACAGACCTCACTGTCAATGATGCCAACCTCTCCCTCCTGCAGCTGAAATGGTGCAGCCAGGAAATCTGCAGGGGTCAGGAGTGGGGGAAAGTCAGATGTGGGTTGGAGCCTGAGAGAAGGGCTAGCTAGCTACCTCCCCAACCGGCCTGCTAATGGACATGCTGCCATTTCCAACTGACAGGATTGGGGAAGTCTCTCAGAGGACTTGCAAAGATGAAGGGACAAGACATTTAAGGCAGACAAGAGAGCAAAGGTGCGGGGTCTGTGGTGGGAAGTGCCAGGAGGGAGGTCTGGGTGGTTGCAGTGGCGTGGGAGTTGAAAAAAATGAGACAAGGTCACAGCAGGGTCCAGAGCGAGCAAGGCCTCTTCACCAGTATATGGAGTTTGGATTTCTCTCAAGCACACTGGGAAACCACTGAAGGGTCTCCTTGTGTTTTGAAAATAATTAATCCGGCAGCTATGCAGATATAGAAGTAGAGGTGGAGGGTGGAAGTTGAAAGTCCTGGCTTGGCCCAGGTTCCAGTGATGCACCTAATGGATGCTGGGTGGGGTGAGGTAGTATGTCAAATAAGACATGGCCCAGCCTCAACGAGCAGCTGGTCTGTGGATGCTTTCCATGTGGATTCTATTTCCACAGATTGCTCACAGATCAGACTGGTGTTTTCAGTGTCACAGTGACAGCTCCGTCCTGTGGAGTGCTTGCCATGTACAGCTCTCACATGTCCTTGGGGACAACCCAGGCCCAGCAACTGTGGTCAGGGAGAGGACAGAACAGCTGCAGGCTGAGTCTATCATTGATGTCAGATGCTCCCTGACCTGCTGGCTGCTCTAGCCTGCAACTTCCCCTCATACCCCAATTCCTACCCTCCGACCAGTTTTGCAGAATCCTCCTTGCTCTGCCAGTGGTTCTTAATGAGTGACAGTGCTTCCCAAGAGGGTGTCTTTGGAAATGTTGAAGCATTGGCTGTTTTCATGACTAGACAGTGTGATTGATATTTGTGGCCAGAGCACAGCAAAGAAAATCTTGCCCCAAATACCTCCAGTGAGATACTCTGCCAGATCATGACCCTATGACCCTACAAATCACGGCAAATTTACATTCTGCTTTTTTCACTCTATGTTACATTTTCCTAAATTAAAAGCATTTTCCATTGTGTTAAAAAAATATTTGCCCACCATTTCTCCTCTCTCAGCCTAAAAATGTACAAGCCCAGCAAGCTGGCAGAACAGGTAAGTTTTACTTGAATTAATGGATGAGGGGAAGTGAGATTCACATAGGAATATGTTCTTAATCCAGAAACACCCAATTTTGCCTCTCAAGCCAACAAGCAAACTTGTTTTCATTTCCTTACTGTTATGCTTCCCTGAGTAACTTCCATGGTAGGGAAAGCCCAAGAGGTGCCTGATGAAGCTTTGGAGGGGCCTGACATGGTCTCATGCAGGACCTGTGAATCAGAGTGGAATCCTAAATGGCTTGGAGTCAAAGAGCCCAAGTTCTTGATTCCAAAAGTTAGATATGCTCAGACTTTTTGAAGCATGACAGAAGGAAACTGAAGCTTTAGAAGGAAATGGTATCAGGGCTGGAAGGGCCCCACAATAGTTAACACACCTTCCTCCTCCACCACCCTTACCCTCCCTGCCTGCCCTGCTCCTACTCACCATCCTCAGTGATCATCCCCCAGCCGGTTATCCAGCAGCTGCTGTGAAGGGGCAGCTTCATGGTAGGCCCCGGCAGGCAGGCAGGCAGGGAGGATGTGAGAAGTAAAGTTCACAGATAGATGCAGTTGCAACAGAGCGATGTCACTGCCCATGTAGTAGCGCTTGTTAAAGTCATTGTGAACAATGACTCGATACACTGTCATCTGCCGGCTATGCTCAGTGGGATGTTGGAGCTGATGGTACCCTAGCAGGACCTGGTAGTCAGATGGTTCATGGGACCTGTTGTGAGAGGCTGTATTATCACCTGTCTCCTCTGAGCACTGGGCTAACACCCTTGCACTCTCACCTGACTGCCTACCCCCAACTCTCCCAACCCCATAAGCAACCAGACATCACCATTATTCCAGAGGTTGCTCTCTCCTCCCTTCCTAATATTCTCATCAGGTGGGCTGGATTCTTGTCTGTCTGTTGCCTCAGGAAATCTGTCCTTTGAAAGTTTCTGATGGCTTTCCCAGTATGCCCCCAAATCAAAGGAGCAGAGAATCTCAGTGCTGGAAAGAAACATTGGGGCACATCAAACTATACCCCTTCATTTTAGAACAGAGGAGACTTGGCTCCTTCCCAGCTCTGACCAGAACAATTGGAAGGTCCCATGGCTTGGAGTGGTTCTCAAAGACCCCATTTCTCAGGGCAGAATCATCCATTCCCTCTTCCCATTCTTCACACTCAGACTTCCCTAAAGGATGAACCCCATCTGGAGACAGGCACTCAATAAGCCTGTGTGGAGCAAACAGGCGAGCACATGGAACTGAACTTGCTTCTGGAAAGTGAGCAGCTTTCCAACATATGTGGTCTGCTCGTGCTGCTCCCTTGCCCAGACTCCATGTGACTGGATTCTTCTCCCACAAGGCCGTACTAGCTCCAAGCCCCTCCTCTGATGCAACCCATGGTACCTCTCCTGACACTGGCTCAGGGTCTACCCTCTTGCATATTCTGGTCTTTCCATCCTGCAGCACAGTAGCTGGGTTCATGTGTCACTTTCCTGATAGGATGAGAAACTTCAAGGTGGGTCTTGCATCTCCACATCCTCCATGGTGGGCCTCACAAGGGGCCTACCAACCACGAGTGCTGAATAAATGAACAGAACCCAAGTGGTTCTCAAAGCCAGTTGATGCCAGTGGCTCTTACCTCCTCTGACTTCAAGTGTGATATTCTCCCCGCTCCCTCTGGGCACAGAGTAAGCTCAGGATACACCTGAGATGCAGCCCACTCTCCTGACTATCTGTGTCCCATCCGAGGACAGAGGCCATTTGCTTCATGCCTCACTCTGGCTTATGGAGACAGTGGTGAACACAGTTGCTCTTAGGCACATATTTCTACAGAAGTGACAGGAATTTCTGGATGCTGGTTAAACAGCCAGAGTCCCATGATGCTTCCATAGAGAAATGTGCTAGAATGTGCAGGTGGTTAGGACCCAGGGAAGCCTCTGGCAGTTGTGCCAATGATGACCTTTGAACAGCCTGATTGGAAGAGGACAAAATAATTGCCCAATTTGTCCAGGCTCTAATGCTCCCCCAGCCCTGGAAAGTGGGGACCCTAGAACTATTGCTCTGACTTAAAGCCTAAAACCTGTGCCATATGTTCAGCCAGGGATACTACACACCCACTACCATCTGCACAAGAGGAAACAAACCCACTGACATCTTGTTGGCCTGTCTAGAGCTGGGCAAGATGTAGAATGCAGAATCTACCTTGAGTGGGAACAGGACTCAGAATCCTAAAATTTAAAGAAGACAAAAAGTGGGCTGGAGGCAATGACTTTAGAACTAAAGTTTGTTTTCCAGTACTTACTGATAATCACAGTTAAAGTTAATTTCCACTTAGCTATGTACAAGTAATGTACATGTAGCTGAGACAGCCATACCATCTTGGTATTACCAAAGTGTGAGGAGGGGGACAGATGGGAACATCCCTGAAGGAAGAGATAAGGTAAATGGCCTTTGTACTGGGAGATGTGAACTCAGAGAGTCAGGAAACTGGAGTAAGGTGGTGAGAATGGATGGCATTCCAAGTAGAGGGGAATGCTCAAAGTCAGGGGCAACAGTGCACACAGACACCTGGTGGTGGCCAGGAACAAAGCCTAGGGAAAAAGGTCTGGGACATCATTCTCCCCCTTCTGTTCTGTCCATCTTGTGTTCCCTCCCCAATCCCACCCAAGTCACTGGGCCCATTGGGAACACGTACTTTTGGAAGCAGTGGGCAGCTGAGATCACCCAGTAGGCATCTATGAGGGCAGCTCCACAGATGTGCTTGCCATGGTAGAGTAGGCTGGCCTGCCATGGCCACCGACGGTCCGGTGCATTCTGGCCACCAAAGATCTTCCCAGTTACTGCTGGCTTCCCACACACTGTGGAGACAATCCTACCCATGAGGCACCATGAGGTATTATGGATGCCAGCCTTGGTGTCTCTGGATGTCAGCATCAACAGGACACAGGGCCCCCGTGGCCCCTCCTCACTTTTCAGCTGGGAAATCCAAGGCCCAGTGTGAAGAGACATGGCTCATGTAACAAAGAGCCACCTGGCTTTGCTGGTGATGGTAGTACTAAGGAAGCAGCCTGTGGGTTTCAGTAAGAAGGGTGGGGGTGAGGTTTGTGGTGCAGGCACCTGCAGAGGTACACATCTGCATACCACTGGGGTGCGCAAGTCAAGACCAGGAGGTGGTGCTGCCCCAGGTGCTTCACCAGACCTTATTTCACTTAACTAGCACACCATTATTTGAAGTCCCAGAAACTAAGGACTTACTTAGGGATGCTGTTTACTCAGGGCCACTGAGGATTAAGTGGTTGCACCCCTCCCATCTCAGTCCAATATTCTAGGGAGACTGAGGCCAAATGGAGCACATTTTGCTTGATAATTCTCCTGAAGCACTGCATCCTGTTCTTAAAATGAAGAGGTTTTGGGGGTCCACACAGACAGGCCAGTGATGAACCTCCGCTCTTGAACTGAGGAGGCTTGAGATCCAGAAGGAAAGAGCTGGCAAGAAGAGGGGGTGCCCTGGTCTCCTCAGCCATGGGTCTCCCTGACCTTGCCGAAGGGGAACCCAGGAATTCTAGGGCCCCACTCAGCCAGGTAGAGGTCCTCCTGGCTGGTGGGGTGGGTGAGGGACACTTGAGAGGTGGGGAAACCTGACGCCCCTCACCATACTCCCCCCCACACTCACCATCCGCAGCAGTTCCCTCAGGCTCAGCACGAAGCAACAGTGGGCACAGCCAGAGCAGGGCTGTGGCCAGCACGCAGGCCCCCTGCCAGCCTGGGCCTGAGCCCTCGGCCCGGGCGCTTGCCATTGGGCCAGTCCACGTCGTCTTCCCAGACGAGGGGCCTGCGCCACGCGAGGCCGCAAGGGCTGCTGGGAAACCGTCTCCCTCTGTGGGGAGTGTCGCCTCCTGCCCTGCAGCCTGTGTGGGTACCAGGAGGAGGCAATGGGCCCACACACGATGCCAGAGTCCCTAGGCTGATGGGAGAAGCAGAGGACATATAGAGTCTTCTGCCAAAGGACCCCAGTTTGATGGCAGACACAGCGTGGTTATGGTGTATGCCTAGGAATATGCACTAATGGTCAGAGGTCATGTGCTTATATAATGTCACCAAATATTTCTAACTGGCTTTCAAGATCCAATGCACTCATTTCTACCCCTCCCCCATTCACATAATTAGGTCAGACCCACTATGGATAATATCTCTTTCTTAAACTCACTTGAGCAATACAGCATGGCATAGTAATGGGGTGGATATTTCATTATAGTCACAGGTGGCAA